>NC_053490.1:116639000-116891500 GCF_905171775.1 Rana temporaria | reverse complement strand
ATTAGCGATTTATGACGATCCACGAACGTACGCGCGTCCGTCGCATTTTCTAACGTCGTCTGTAGTCGGCTTTTTCCGGCGTATAGTTAAAGCTGGTATTTTGCGGCGTATAGATAGACTTGCCATGTTAAGTATGGCCGTCGTTCCCGCGTCGAAATTTGAATTTTTTTTTTTCGCGTAAGTCGTCCGTGAATAGGGATGGACGTAACTCATGTCTAAGTTAAAAAAATGACGTTGTTGCGACGTCATTTCGCGCAAAGCACGGCAGGAAATTTCAAAACAGGGCATGCGCAGTTCAATCGGCGCGCGGACGCGCTTTATTTAAATGAATCACGCCCCCTACCCGCCAGAAATACACTATGCCGCCGTAACTTAAGGCGCACATTCTTTGAGGATTCGAAGATTCGCCAGGTAAGATACGGCGGCGTAGCGTATCTCTGATACGCTGCGCGGATCTAATTCTATGTGGATCTGCCCCTTAGCATGCAGTTTGAATATGCATTTTAAATCTAATTAAAATATATTTGATTTATATTGGACTTCCCTATGAGCATGCTTATGTTTGGAGTCGATCAGTGGGAGGGTGACTAGTGGACAGAAAAGGTTGCACTCTATGCTGATAACCTAAATCATACAGATTATAGAAACATACACAACAGACATGGCATTCTGCAGCCAGAGCTGGGAATCTCCGCAGAAGTATGCACTCACACACATTTGTTTGCTTTAGCACCAAACACATTAGACGACTGTAAACAAACAGAATAGAAGTTCCTACAGTAACTGCCATGTGTGATCCCCCCAGCCCCTTTCTACTGCACTAGGCTATGGAGTAATGCTT
Source organism: Rana temporaria (assembly GCF_905171775.1). NCBI lineage: Eukaryota > Metazoa > Chordata > Amphibia > Anura > Ranidae > Rana > Rana temporaria. The sequence continues at coordinate 116,890,659 of NC_053490.1, read as the reverse complement.
TGTTTTCACTGGTCACAATCACCGGCCTCCAGTCCAGTTTATATTGGGCTCAGCCCTATGGGGAGAGGCAATGTGAGCCTGGTCACTGGAGCTTTAAAAATGAATGTAATGAAGCTTTTCAGGGCTATCACACCCTGGTACACTGTCCCTTCCAACTTTACATATCACTGCTTGTCAATGAAAACCAATAAGAATAGAACACCACTAGCAGGCTGGAAACATCAAAATATAAAGCTTTATTCTGAAAAAAAAATGACAGTTATTTTCAGTTGTGATCTAAAAATAACAGTCACATGGCTTAACATAAAGATCCTTAAAGCGGGAGTTCACCTGAATTTTTTTTTTAACATTAGATTGATGCTCATTTTGTCAAGGGGAATCGGGTAGTTTTTTTAAAAACGATGCAGTACTTACCGTTTTAGAGAGCGATCTTCTCCGCCGCTTCCGGGTATGGTCTTCGGGACTGGGCGTTCCTATTTGATTGACAGTCTTCCGACAGGCTTCCGACGGTCGCATCCATCGCGTCACGAGTAGCCGAAAGAAGCCGAACGTCGGTGCGGCTCTATACGGCGCCTGCGCACCGACGTTCGGCTACTTTCGGAAAATCGTGACGCGATCAAATAGGAACGCCCAGTCCCGCAGCCCATACCCGGAAGCGGCGGAGAAGATCGCTCTCTAAAACGGTAAGTACAGCTTCGATTTAAAAAAACTACCCGATTCCCCTTGACAAAATGAGCATTAATCTAGGGTTAAAAATTAACATTTCCGGATGAACCTCCACTTTAAACCGGTCATAAATTATTAGAAATTTTTCATTTTAAGAACCTTTGTTTGATTTTATAATTATTAGTGGGGTCAATTTAATGTTTGTTTTTGACCGCAGTGATGAGAAAATTTGAAGGAGCCTGATAGAAAATGTTTCTCGAAAAAAGCAAATTTCGAACTCCTCTTGCACACTGCAGCTTGAAAAAGCTCAGTACAGCTTTTTTTCCCCTTTTTTTTACTGAGATAAACTACAACCCATTTATTATAATGTGCCTAGGCACACAGGCGCGTAAACAAGCGGCATGCATTCTTCAGTAAAAAAAAAGTGAAAAATCAGCTTTTTTTTATCAGTAATTTACGCCTGATGCGTGCTAATTAATATTATTATACAGGATTTATATAGCAGCAACAGTTTACACAGCGCTTTACAACATAAAGCAAATACACACAAATGTGCAAAAATGTGTGCAAATGCCCATTTACATATTGTGCAGAATAAGAACGCGAGAAAACGTTTTCGCGCATTTGCACGCATGCATATACGCAAAAAATGTGTGTAAATACGTGCAAAAATACATACAAAATAATAAATAAACTGAAAAAGTAGATGCTCAGGAGTGTCATGCGTAAGAGAACCAATAGGGAATATTGTTTTCTTTTGGGAAAGTTCAATCATTATGAAAGTTAGAAGAAAAGTCAATTTTGAAAGACATTCATCAAGTCGTCGAATTTAATAATCAGAATTTTTGTACGAATGTTTGTTTGATAAATATACGAATGTATGGCCAGCTAATGTCTGTTATCCACTCATCAGGCACACAACTGTTGTAACAACATTTTTTGTTATGCCAACAGAAACACACAATATTTGCAGTAACATTGTTCGATGAACACATGTTATTAAGAAACAAATAAACAAAGCATCAATCTGATTGATACAAAGTGAGAAAGTAAAGCTATTCCCATGACAAGGGAACTCATTAGAAAATAGTGATTGTAATAGGAATAATAGGGTTAGGAGGCTGCTCCAGGCTTCTTGCAGATTGCAGTTTTCATAAAGCAACCCCAATGTTTATTACATGAATGTTTCAAGTCAAATGAAACAATGTTTCACAATGATCTCTGCTGTGTTCCAATCAGTTCCTGCTCTCTCCAGGCTTGCTCTGAGAATTTCATCCTACTGGATCCATTATGATCTAAGTGGATCCCATACACAGAACTTAGCATCCCACTACCATAGATCAAGCAAGTACCCCTCTCTCCATGCATTAACCTGTATGCCAGCCTACAGTATGATGCCACTCCTCTATAGTCCTGCCAAGCCTTCCATTCACAAAGATCATACATACATGTACACAGTCCAGCCTACTTCATAATTGCAGCAAAGTTCTACCATTCGATTGGACCAATTATGCAAAGAGGAGGTTCACATGATAACAAAACAAATAAATAAATAAAATAAATCAAAACTCACACACATGTGGAATTGAACATGTCAAACTTCTGAAAGTCCCCAATAAAAATAATAAAATGAAAAGTATCTGCCATCCATAAAAGTGGCATCTATAAAGTTGTAGCATAGAATGGAGCTTAGGATAGGGCTTAGGATAGAGCCTAGGATAGAGCTTAGGATAGAGAAGGGGGTCATGGAGTAGAAGGCAGCCCTGACTATTGACCCCTGTGCCTGGATTGCTCTCCGCTAACAAAAGCTCAGCCTGATGCAGGACAGCTGCTGAACAAGGGTGGTCATTGCAGAGCTTTAACCTGGAAATAAAGGCAGATCTCCCCCCCACATCCAGTGTGGCTTACCTCCTAAATCTGGGTGCATGCTCCTTAAAATGTGCTCTTTAGTAATCCAGACTAGGCATAGGAGAAGGGAGCCTTGTGTGGGACTCACCAGGCATTCTTGCTGTGACAATGTGAGTGTGGAGAGGGAGAGTGTGACAGCAGGCTGCCTGGACTGCAATCACTGGGGCATCCCCCAGCCTCCCCTCCCCCTACCACATCCCTCCAGCTTTTCACTCCTTCCAAAACTGTATTAGCCAGCAGCAGCAGCAGCAAGCAGGGAGAAAAGTGACCAATCATGCATTCAGGACTGCTGTCTGCCTACAGGATGGTCATCTGTGTCCTTCCTGATGTCCTGGAGGCGACACATGGGATGAAGAATGGATGGAGATCCTCCTAATGAACAGACTGGGAAGGAGAGCATTGGGAGAAAGAGCTGGGAGAGTTTACACTGAGCACATCATGTCACAGCTACACACAGGCTAAGCACACAATACAATTTCTTACACAGGACACTGCGTTTTTGCATTTTTATTCTATTTGTAAACTTTCTTTTATTTGTCTATTTATTGGATTGTAGAGCATGCAAATATTTATTTTTGTTTTTCTTCTTAAACTCACCACACAGTTTACAATCTGATTTACTATCTCCTTTAAATCTACCAGCCTATTGCCTAATGCCGCGTACACACGGTCGTTTTTTGTGATGAAAAAAACACAAAATTTTTAAAAACGTCATTTAAAATGACCGTGTGTGGGGAAAACGTCGTTTTATGTCTTCTGAAAAACGACAATTTTTTTTTCGAACATGCTTCAATTTTTTATGTCGTTTTTTGTGTCATTTAAAATGATAGTGTGTGGGTAAAACAACGTTTTTAAACCCGTGCATGTGCAGAAGCAAGTTATGACGCAAGCTTGAATGGAACAGAGTGCCGTCGTACGTGCTGAACGTAACCGCGCTTTGCTAGAGCATTTTGAAAAAACGATGGTGTGTAGGCAACGTCGTTTTTTAAAATGAAGTTTGAAAAACGTTGTTTTGTTTCATGATAAAAAATTTTGTTTTATCTCATCACAAAAAACGACCGTGTGTACACGGCATTAGAGTGTGCACCCCACATTTTCATGTGTGAATTTATATTGATGGTGTCAGCAGAGCAATGGACAGTGTCAGTAGTTTACATTTTTATTATTTATTTTTTTATTATTTTTTACAATTTTATTTATTTAATTTTTATTATTTTTTAAATTCCTTTAAAGCAGAGGTCCACCCGAAATATATATATATATATTTTTTAAATAGCCAGCAGCTACAAATACTGCAGCTGCTGACTTTTAAAAAATGAACACTTACCTGTCCAGCGCGCCCGCAATGTCGGCAGCCGAGGCCGAGCAATGGCTGGTCTCTCGGCTGCCCCCGCCGCCATCCTCGGTGAGGGAATCAGGAAGTGAAGCGTTGTGGCTTCACTGCCCGGTTCCCTGCTGCACATGTCCTCACTGGTTCCCGATCTCTCCTGGGAACAGTGTGTTTCCCAGAAGACAGCAGGAGGGGGGACGGGAAGACTCTATGCCCTGTAAGTGGGTGCAAATACCTGTCTTAGACAGGTATCTGCACCCCCCCCTGAAAGGTGGAAAATGTGACGCCGGAGATTGGGGGGGGGGGGGCATTTCCGAAAAGTGGAAGTTCCATTTTTGGGTGAAACTCCACTTTAACCACTTTAGCCCTGGAAGAAATTACCCCCTTCCTGACCAGAGCACTTTTTTGCGATTTGGCACTGCGTCGCTTTAACTGACAATTGCACGGTCGTGGCACCCAAACAAAATTTACGTCCTTTTTTTTCCCACAAATGGAGCTTTCTTTTGGTGGTATTTGACCACCTGTGCGTTTTCTATTTTTTGCGCTATAAACAAAAAAAGAGCGAAAAAAAAGCAATTTTTTTTTAATTTTCCTATAATAAATATACCCCAAAAATATATAAAAAAAAATATTTCTTTCTCAGTTTAGGTCGATATATATTCTTCTACATATATTTGGTAAAAAAAAATCGCAATAAGCATATATTGATTGGTTTGCGCAAAAGTTATAGCGTCTACAAAATAGGGGTTACGTTTATGGCATTTTTATTATACATTTTTTTTTATTAGTAATAGCGGCAATTTTTATTGTGACTGCGACGGCGGACACTTCGCACACTTTTGATGCTATTTTGGGACCATTGTCATTTATTATTATAATTATTTTACTAGTAATGGCGGCGATCGGCAATTTTTATCGTGACTGTGGCTTTATGGCAGACACATCAGACACTTTAGACACATTTTTGGGACCATTGTCATTTTTTCAGCGATCAGTGCTATAAAAATGCACTGATTACTGTGTAAATGCCACCTGCAGGGAAGGGGTTAAACACTAGGGGGCGATGAAGGGGTTAAGTGTGTTCTAGGGAGTGATTCTAACTGTGGGGGGGGCTGGGCTACAAGTGACACAACAGTGATCACTGCTCCCAATGACAGGAAGCAGTAGATCAGTGTCCTGTCACTAGGCAGAACAGGGAAATGCCTTTGTTCTGAAGCACGGTGACACGATCGCAGGACACCAGCGGACATCGAGTCCGTGGGTCCCAATGTATATCAGCGTTAGCCGGTCGGCAAGTGGTTAAAAACCCTGCGTTGGTGAAATATCAGGGGACTAAACAGACCCCTGAAGATGGAAGCACCAGGAGTGGTGGAGGGCTCATTTTGGAAGTTCAGCTTTAATGGCGTTGTAATCTGTTTTTCAAGACATTTCAATGACCTTCTGCCTCCTTCTAATGTCCTCTGTAAGCTTCAAAGCCTCACCATTTCCCCCTCACTTCTGTTTGTTTGAAACCAGCTGTGCACATTAGTTGTGATCATGTGCACCACTTTTTGTGCACTACACTTTTCATAGTCCATAGACCATCTTGGGGGGGAGCAAGAAAGGGTGGCGATGTTACCTACATACAGTGAGATTGTGGAGAACGAACGTACCCTGCCTCTCTAAGTCAGATCACCAGGGCCGCTGATAGAAATCATGGGGTCCCATACAGCCTAATTGATGGGGCCCTAGCCCTGGCCCTGCCCCTGGTCATCCCTCATCCCCAACCCTGTCCCTGCCCCAGACACCGCCGATGCCATAATGTACTGCAGACAGTGCCACTCGTGCTGCCAATGCCATAATGTGGTGCAAACAGTGCCACCCATGCCATAATGGGCACTGTCTGCACCACATTATGGCATTGATGGCACTGTCTGCACCACATTATGACATTGGTGGCACTGTCTGCACCACATTATGGCATTGATGCCACTGTCTGCACCACATTATGACATTGGTGGCACTGTCTGCACCACATTATGGCATTGATGCCACTGTCTGCACCACATTATGGCATTGATGCCACTGTCTGCACCACATTATGGCATTGATGGCACTGTCTGCACCACATTATGGCATTGATGGCACTGTCTGCACCACATTATGGCATTGATGGCACTGTCTGCACCACATTATGGCATTGATGGCACTGTCTGCACCACATTATGGCATTGATGGCACTGTCTGCACCACATTATGGCATTGATGGCACTGTCTGCACCACATTATGACATTGGTGGCACTGTCTGCACCACATTATGGCATTGGTGGCACTGTCTGCACCAAATTATGGCATTGATGGCACTGTCTGCACCACATTATGACATTGGTGGCACTGTCTGCACCACATTATGACATTGGTGGCACTGTCTGCACCACATTATGACATTGATGGCAATGTCTGCACCACATTATGACATTGATGGCACTGTCTGCACCACATTATGGCATTGATGGCACTGTCTGCACCACATTATGGCATTGACAGCATGAGTGGCATTGTCTGCAGCACATTATGGCAACTGGCGGCATTGGGTTGCACTGTCTCTGCAGAGAGCTGTGCTTGGATTGGTTGGTGATGGGTCATGGGGTTCTGGCTGGAGGAATATTTTATTTTTTAATCTGCATCAATTCCCACTCTGTTCAGATTACCCGGGCCCTCCCTGCTGGCCGGGCCCAGTACAACAGGGCCAGTTGTACTGGCCTATAAGCGGCCCTGCAGTTCACAGCAGCAAATAAAAAAGGATTTGCAAATTTGGAGAAGGCTGAGAACAATAGAGGAGACTTTTTTTGAGTTAAGAATACATACTTGAATTATTTTATTTTAAACCAGAGTTAGGTCGGTCATACATGGAGCAAATTTCTTTCCTGCAATCACAGGTCAATAATCGCAAGAGAATCAATCGATCAACTTGGTACCTTCAGCTTGCCCATTAACGGTTCGAATCCCGGTGGGTTCAGTATGTATGGCCGACCTTAGGTGTCACTTTAAGCTCACCACACATGTTACAATCTGATTGTACAATCTCTTTTTGATCTTCCAGCAACAATGTAGTGCAGGGATCTGCCTGATTGGATATAAATTGGTTAGATTAGGTGCTCATATTACATCATTTGGATGAATCTAAAGTTGATTGTACAATACTTATGCATAAAAGAATGAATGTGTGATGGACCATCAGTGACAGTATGTAGCATGATTTGGGGAGAAGGTAGTTAGGGTACTCTTGTTAGATACACCTCTCTATAACTAATGGTCCCTGTGGAACTGGCTACTCCATGATGCTGACATCCTTTCTGTCTTTCTAAGGTCAGCAAAATACCTCCTGCTATCTCAAACAAGGTCTAGTTATTTTACTAAAAGTCTTCCCATCCGAACAACCCCAAAGATAAAAATATGCGTCTTTGCATGATGATTTTTTTATACATGTGCAAGTCCTTTGTAAAATAAACTTTTTTTTTTTTACTAACAATTTTTAGATTGTCACTTCCTGTTATGTTGAGGCACTGGAGATGTAGCCAGGGCCTCACATGAGCCTCCTGGGAAGGCTACATCACCAGTCCTTTCCAGGGAGATTTTGTGAGATCTTGTGAGATCTCTGGGGGAAAAAAATAATTACGGTATATATTTTTTGCAAAAGATTAATGTGATGTGATACGGTGCATGACATATGCGCCTCATCGCACACATGCGCTGAACCACAGGACATTTATTACATGAAAAAAATAAAGCCCCCCCCCCCCCCCCCCCCAAAATCTTGCAAGATTTTTGGTTTTAGAAGCGGAGGTTCACCCTAAAAAAAATACTTTCTACCATGCCATGCAGCATACTAGCATCAGCTACAGTATGCCTTTATTTATTTTTTTTGCGCTGTACTCACAGTGTAATCCAATAGTTTCGTTTTAGACACCCGCGGGGGAATAGGCGTTCCTATGAAGAGGGGAACATGATTGACGGCCAGCTATGGCGCGTCACGCTTCCCGAAAATAGCCGGAGTAGGTCTCGGCTCTTTACGGCGCTATACGGCGCCTGCGCACAGACTAGGAGCTGACTGCGCAGGCGCTGTTTTTAGGGTGAACCCCAGCTTTAGAACAGAGGAGTGTAATGTGGTGCGGCGCATGGGAGAGATGAGGTGCAAAAGTGGGTGGGCCGGCAATGAATTTGGAAGAAGAGAGGTGGTAGAACACAGAGACTGATGAAACGTGCAAGAAAGAGGTAGGTAACTACCACTGATGATATTCGTTTTACTACATAGATTTTACTGATGTACTCAAGCTTTGAAGGGGGGACTTGAGAAACTTTTAATAAAAGAAAGTGCTGTCATGTTCCTTTTGGTGAGATCCCAAGGAATGCTGACTATCTGAAACCTTGCACTGTGCTGGAATTACATTTCACAAGATTTTGGGTACTCTGCATTACCCGGGATCTCGTTGGAAGGAGTGTGACATCGCCTCCTCCAATATGGAAGCCAGGGGAAAGGTAAGTATGTGTACTAAGTAATCTTTTTCCTTGCAGGTTTTTTTTTTACATTTTACTTTAAGCAGCTAAAAGTGATAGGGGAGGGGGGCTCATCTTTTAAGTCTGTGTCACTGTTTAACCCCTAGGTGCTGACTGCACGCAAATATGCGGCATCTTAGCGGGTGGTTCGTAGTGCCGAGAGGGGGCATATTTGTAAATACAGCTGTGACGAGAGTGCGTAATAGTACCCCACTGTTTGCTGTTTTTTTGCTTTTGTAGTGTTTTTTACTAGAATAAAAGGCACAACTTTTTTTACTTTTCATTGGAGTGCGGCTGTCCATAATTCCTCTTCTTCCATTTATGCTCTGTGCATTGCCTGCACCCACCGGGTTTTGAGCCATCCATTTACCACTGAGGTGTACTCATCTGGAGCCGCGGTTTTCTCTTTCACAGGGCAGTGATGGTTTGGAAAACGAAATTGATTGGTGCTGAGGGGTTTTAGACACACAGTAATCACACCACCTTGATTAGTGACCACAGAGAGAAAGCTCCCAGTACTGTGGTCATCAGGAAACAGACAACCAGGAAGTGTGGAGACCAGAGAGGAATTACAGCAACTTGAGAGCAAAAACGAACAATGAGGACATGAAAACAGCACTGCATTAAGGTAAAGGAAGCTATTAAGATAAAAAAAAAATCCTTTACAAACCCTTTAAGGCCCCATCCACATCTGGTATTTTGGGCAAATTTAAAACTGCGATTCTGCCTGTAATCCCAAATTACGAAATTGCGAAACGCGCCACGTGTGTTTGGTCGCCATTAATTTCCTAATGACACTTAAATGCGAGGTGGTTTTGCCTCACGATAAATTGCTCTACTCTTGCGGCAAACCCCACCGCGCAGAGCTTGTCGCCCAAAAGAAGCTCCTGCTCTTTTTTAGAGACAAGCTCCACGTGATGCGGTTTGCCACTATTGCAGCGTGATTTATCGCAGCAAAACCGCCCTGCGTTTAGGTTCCATGAATGAATCAGTGGGTTTGTCTGAGATCCCAAAATGCCAGATGTGAACGGGGCCTTAAATATAATAAAGTCCTCTCTGCAAAGTAAAGGGTTAAAACGTATCCTGCCAATACGGCTGCCGTTGGCTCAGACATCTTAAGCATCTGATTATGATATTTTAAAAAGCGACAATTATTCTAACGGTATATTTGCAACGTAGACCAAAGAGAAACGTATACTAAAAGTCATAATCTAAATATTCACTGACCATGTCATGCAAAAAAATGAATGAAAGATTTGCAGCAAGCGCCGTTTTTCATCTCTCTGCCTAGTCATGCAATCTCGGATCCTGCAGCCTTGATGTACAGGCAGAGCTGGTTGATCAGCAATGCTGAGCAGAGATCCCTTGCATGAGGATCACATTACCAATGCCTTGGGTGAGTGGACATTTTTAGATTTGTCTGTTTATTTACAGCATGGAGGGGGAATACTTATTTAAATGTGCTTTCATTTTCAATGTGGATCTGTTCTCACGTATGTTAAATACACTTTCTAACTTTTGCATGCCTGCAGGATTTTCTGTCTGGCTTTATGGGTTGCCTACTGTAGATTTTTTTATCTACCACTTTTTAATTCTGTAGTATGAAGGTACTGTAATTATTTTAATAAAAAAAAACATCTAAGTACCTTGGGCCAGATTCACATAGAATTGGGCTACGCTGCGGCGGCGTAACGTATCCCATTTACGTTACACCGCCGCAAGTTTTCAGCGTAAGTGCTTGATTCACAAAGCACTTGCCTGTAAACTTTAGGCGGCGTAGCGTAAATCCGCCCGGCGCAAGCCCGCCTAATTCAAATGGGGCGGGGACCATTTAAATTAGGCGCGTTCCCGCGCCGAACGTACTGCGCATGCTCCGTCCCTAAAATTACCCGACGTGCATTGCGCTAAATGACGTCGCAAGGACGTCATTGGTTTTGACGTTAACGCAAATGGCATCCAGCGCCATTCACGGACGACTTACGCAAACGACGTGAAATTTCAAATTTCAACGCGGGAACGACGGCCATACTTAACATTGGCTAGACCACCTAGAGGGCACCCTTAGTTTTACCCCGCGTATCTCTACGGAAACGACGTCAATTTACAGCGACGGGCAAAGCGGACGTTCGTGAATCGGTGTAAATAGTCATTTGCATATTCTACGCCGACCGCAATGGAATCGCCACCTAGCGGCCGGTCTAGAATTGCAGCTTAAGATCCGACGGTGTAAGTCAATTACACCTGTCGGATCTTTCTGAGATCTATGCGTTACTGATTCTATGAATCAGGCGCATAGTTACGACGGACGGATCTCAGAGATACGACGGCGTATCAGGAGATACGCCGTCGTATCTCTTTTGTGAATCTGGCCCCTTTTTCCTAATCGATATACAGCTGTCACATGACCCCCGATCTTTCCCAGTCTGCCTGCAGGGAAACATAAGCAGGAGGAGCCTCTAGTCCTTTGCTGCTGGTCACATGTTCAATTAACTGGTTAAGGACCAGCTCCTGTAGATTTCCGTTGACAGAATGGCACGGATGTGCAGGGTAACGTATATCTACGTCAATTTGAAATGACTGCTTCGTGACCGTGCCCGATGTCTGCCGGTGTCCCGCGATCAGGTCACAGAATGGGGAGGGGCAAGTGTAAACATGCATCTCCCTGTTCCGCCTAGTGACAGGACACTGATCGTCCGTTCCCTCTAATCGGGAGAAGCGATGAGTGACATGTCACTTGTAGCCACGCCCCCTAACAGTTAGAATCACTCCCTAGGACACACTTAACCCCTGCAGTGCCACCTAGTGGTTAACCCCTTCACTGCCAGTGTCATTTTCACAGTAATCAGTGCATTTTTATAGCACTGATCGCTGTCAAAAATGACAATGGTCCCAAAAATGTGTCTAAAGTGTCCTATATGTCCGCCATAAAGCCGCAGTCACGATAAAAATTTCAGATCGCCGCCATTACTAGTAAAAAATAAATAAATAATAAAAATGCTATCCCCTGTTTTGTAGACGCTATAACTTTTGCGCAAACCAATCAATATATGCTTATTGCAAGTTTTTTTACCAAAAATAAGTAAAAGAATACTTATCGGCCTAAACTGTGGAAAATTTTAGTTTTTTTATAGATTTTTGGGGGATATTTATTATAGCAAAAAGTAAAAAATATTGAATTTTTTTCAAAATTGTCGCTCTATTTTTGTTAATAGCGCAAAAAATAAAAGCCACAGAGGTGATCAAATACCACCAAAAGAAAGCTCTATTTGTGGGAAAAAAAAGGAGGTAAATTTTGTTTGGGAGCCACGTTCCACGACCGTGCAATTGTCAGTTAAAGCGACGCAGTGCCGAATCACAAAAAGTGCCCTGGTCTTTGGCCAACGAAATGCCCATCTAATGTTTATACATTTTTTGGCAATAACATGGTGTGGGCGGATTTCTGCCGGTCATAGGATGTGTCACATCCCTTCAGCCTGTGTCTTAGAATAAGAGGGAGGTGAAGCCTCCATTAATCTACATGTATAATTCCACCCTTATTGTGTTTAGCTGCTTAGTGGGTATGAAGGAGGGAGGGAGTGGGCTGTCGTTTACCACTGTGTATATGCCCACATGTGTGACTCCATAGTCACATGGGCTGCTCAGATGTGATAGGGAGGAAATGTTCAGCATAGAACCTCACTGAAAACTGAGCATGTGCAGAGTTGCCAACCTAGCTACAAAATCCCTAGCTGAATTGGGAACATGAACAGAAGGTGGAGATAGAGAGCACTAGGATCAACCAGGCTTTTTGCAGGATACAGGAAATGTATCTCATAGTGACTGAGTGAAAATGAACAGCATGTAATACACCATTTATTGATAGATTTTAATGATGTGGATTTATTGACACTTTAAGAGACTGATTAAGTCCTACTACAGTTCCTACCCCTACTTTAAAAGTGGGGTGCTTTACAATTGTGACATCTGTTGCACTTGCTCCAGGACTCAGAAGCAAGCAAAGCCCCATTCAAATCATTTCATGGAAGAAAGAAATCTGGGACAGTAGAGCCTGTTGACATGACCTGTCAAAGTCCGGCAACCACCATTTCCTCCAATCACGAAATGCTCTCTGCAGTGTTATACAGACAATACTCCTTGCAACTCTGCCTTTCGCTCTCTGCATTTAATAATTGAATTCAAACTTAAAAGCTCATTGTCCAATAAACTCTGTCTTGTTGGAAAGCGTAAAGCTATACCTGCCTTTTTAATATATGCTGCTTGTAGTTGCCACTTCTTCCTCACTTTTGCTTATAACAGGCTAAGCAATGTCACTCCAGCCTTTAACCCTTTGTCTGAAAAAGCAGCCACAGCCTGGTTAGAAAAGTCTGTTCCCTTCCAATATGCTACAGAGAAGGACCCCTTGCTTTCTGTGTGGAAGCAGTGGTCTCTCTGCAGAAGTCCAACATGCTTTTGCAGAGTCATAGCTAAAGCTCTCCAATCAGCGGGGGGCATAGGCCTGACTCAGAGAGGGCATGTCAGACCTCTGCAGAGAAAAGTTTGGGCAGTAGTTGGTCTTTAATTTGTATCAAAATCAATAATTGCATAATGTTTGAGTGAAGCTAGTGAGGCCAGGTTCTCATTTTTCCTTGCTCGCTTTTATCCACATAGTTCAATTTAAACATCTGTTGTAGTGTGTTGAGATTTGTTTCCTTGTGCTGCGGTACCTTTTTGATGTGCCAACATCAAAAAGGTTTGGCCAATAAGGAACAGTTTCCTGCGGTGACATCATAGTTGCAGATTTTGAAAGGATCTATTTCCAGAGGCTGGCCACACAAGCAAAAATGAAAAACGAAATTTGTAAAAATACATGTGTTTTCATGCATTGCCATAGACTTCAATGGGCCTTTTAGTGCATGAATATGAAGTGAAAAACAGACAAGTCTGATTATTTAAAATGCAGTGCATATATGTTCCTATGACCAGGGGCGTACCTACCGCTAGGCAAAGAAGGTGTTTGCCTTGGGTGGCATTTTTTAGTGGAGGGGGGGGGCACTGCCCCAGGCAGAAGGGACACTATTTACAAGGACTGAAGAGAAGCTCCTAATATGTGGCTCTTGGGCGAATCATGTCTCATGGTCTGATGAGGAAGCCGCCGCTGTTCACTGTGAATGACTGCAGCTTTCTCATCAGACTCTGTGACAAGAACAGTATACCGCGACACCCGCATTACATTTGTAAATGTCCCAACTCCTGAATTACAGTGTCACAGTGTGCCCTGATCTGTACAGCCTTATGCCTTAGAGATGCATGCCATGTTCTTCTGCACCTCCCCATGGGGCCATTCACCAGTCTGCCTGCCGGCATGGAGCACTGGGGGCTTCAGTGATAATAACATGTGGAAACGCAGGCAGCTCCAAATCATACTGCACCCCCCCGATCACCATGTGACTGGATCATTAGCACAGAGCAGCCTAGTAAATTGCCCGCAATGCATGTTAGCCAGGCAAAAGGGTTAATAACTAGGCTAGGCTAATAACTCTAGTCCCATGTGAGTTGGCTGACTGACACACACTAGTAATACCAAAGACTGCCTGTTGTTACCCCAAAGTCCACCAGAGACCCCACATAGCACCAGAGTTCCCACACAGTCATCAGAGACCCCACATAGCCACCAAAGACCCCACATAGCCCCCAGAGACCATGCAAGCCACCAGAGACCCCACAAAGCTACCAGAGACCCCACACAGCCACCAGAAACAATGCATAGCCACCAGAGACCCCACACAGCTACCAGAGACCCTACACACCCACCAGGAACCATGCATAGCCATCAGTGACCCCACAAAGCTACCAGAGGACCCACATAGCCACCAAAGACACCACACAGCCACCAGAGACCCCACATAGACACCAAAGACCCCACACAGTCGCCAGAGACCATGCATAGTCACCAGAGACCCCACATAGCCACCAGCAACCCCACATATCCACCAGAGACCCTGCATAGCCATCAGCAGGGCTGTCTTAATGAGAGGGCACACCCGGGCACTGCCCAGGGGCCCCAGCTGCATGGGAGCCCCTGCACTTTCCCCAAAGCAGCTGGTCCTTGAGCCCACGCTGCCCTGAAACTGGGGGCCCCCATGATGGCACTGAGAGTGATAGATGCAAAGGGGTGGCAGTCTGCCTCCTACCTACTTGATGTCTGTTTACCTGCACTGTCATCATTATAGGGGCCCCAGAGCATTACTTTGCCCAGGGGCCCATGATGCTATTAAGAAGGCCCTGGCCACCAGAGACCCCACACAGCTACCAGAGCACCCACATAGCCACCAAAGACACCACCCAGCCACCAGAGAGCATGCATAGCCACCAGAGACCCCACATAGCCACCAGAGACGCAGCATAGCCATCAGAGAGCCCACAAAGCCATCAGAGACCCCCACACACACAGTTACCAGAGAACCCACATAGCCACCAAAGACCCCACACAGCCACCAGAGACCCCACATAGCCAGCAAAGACCGCACACAGCCGCAAGAGACCATGCATAGCCACCAGAGACCCCACATAGCCACCAGAGAGCCCACACAGCCACCAAAGACCCTGCATAGCCACCAGAGACCCCACATAGCCACCAGAGACCCCACACAGCCACCAGAGACCCCAGATAACAACCAAAGGCCCCACACAGCCACCAGAGCCCCCACAGAGCCACCAAACACCCCACACAGCTACCAGATACCCCACACAGACATCAGAGACCCCACATAGCAACTAGAGACCCCACATAGCCACCAGAGACCCTGCAAAGCTACCAGAGACCCTGCGTAGCAACCAGAGACCCCGCATAGCCACTTGAGAGTCTTGCCTAGGGCAGCACAAAACCAAAATACATCACTGTCTATGACACCGATGACACATCCATTATTTTGCATTCTGATGTGTGCACTAAAACATGAAGATGTCAATGGGGCCTGAATGTAGAATGAAAACATGTGCCCTGCATTTTGTATCCCTGTGATCATAGACAGTGCCCATTGTGGCACAGAGGTGCAGGTTATAAAAAAATAACAGTGTAGCCTGCTGCCACCATCCTGCTAGCTTTTTACTGTGCTAAAGTTCTTGGTGGATTTGATGTACAGATAACTAATCAATGAGGAGTCTACTAAATGGTGTAACTACTCTGAGATATAAATTACAATAATAATTCTAAAAGTTCATACACTGAAGATACATTACCAGTAATCTGTCACTCAATTTCAAATCAGACTGATCATGTAGTCTGGGCTTAAAAGGCAGCATAGCACTGGAGGATTTTGTAACATGAAATGTAATGTATCCTCTTCTATCTTAAAGTATAGTGGCTCTTAGATTAGCATTGCACTTCAAAGGTCTCTTCACATATGTAGGTCTGGCTGCCCCAAAATACTCTTTGACAGCATGAAGCTCTACAGTATCTGAAAACATATGCCTTTCCAGAGTGACATCCATATCTAACAAATATAGACACTCTGGACTGGTAGAATAAATATTTATTTATTTATTACAGATACTTACATAGCGCTAATAGTTTACACAGTGCTTTACATATGTATTATACATTCACATCAGCTCCTGCCCTAACTAAGGTCCCTAACTCACATTAAACCCAGGTTCACATTGATGCGATTTGGAATGCGATTTGACATGTCAAATCACATGCCAAATCGGCAGCTATTGCCGGTAATTGCACTGTCCGAATCGGTACATTGACGACTTTACGACACCGTACCGATTCCGAAATGTAGTTTCTGTACTACTTTTGGTGACTTTGGGTGCGATTTCAATAGACATCTGTGCAGATGTCTTTGAAATCGACTCTGGGACCAATTTAGACAGGAGCCAATTAACCCATCAGCATGTCTTAGGAGTGTGGGAGGAAACCGGAGTTCCTGGAGGAAACTCATGCAGGCACAGGGAGAACATGCAAACTCCAGGCAGGTAGTGTCGTGGTTGGAATTTAAACCGAGGATCTTAAATAATTTGAGAACTATATACAGTACAAGCACTGATTTGACCCTCTAATAAGATCTACTATTTGTGCCAAGGGTGATTTAAAATATACCTACTGTAAAGCAGAGCTCCACCCTAAAGTGGAACTTCCGCTCATCAGATCCCCCCCCTCCGGTTCCACAGTTGGCACCTTTCGGGGGGGGAGGGGGACAGGATACCCGTCTTTGACAGGTATCCTTTCCTACGTCACCGCGGGGCTCCCTCCTCCTCCTCCCCTGGCAACCAGGCTAATAGAAGAGAGGAGCGGGCCTCGCGCATGCGCAGTAAGGTTCCCGGCGTGAAGCCAAAAGGCTACACTGCCGGGTTCCCTTACCCGCAAAGGCGGCGGCAGTGTAGCCTTTCCGCTTCATGCTGGGAACCTTACTGCCGACATCGCTGGACTCCGGGACAGGTAAGTGTCCATTTATTAAAAGCCAGCAGCTGCAGTATGTGTAGTTGCTGGCTTTTAATTTAAAAAAATCCCGGGACCTCCTCTTTAAAGCCAAAGCTTTATTTATTGAGTCTAAAGCCTCGTACACATGACAGGTTTTCTCTGCAAAGAGAACAGCAAGAAAACTGCTTCTTGCCGAGATTCCCATTTGTGTGTACGAGGCATTCAGGTTTCTTGTCTGGAAATCTGGCCAAAATCTCGACGAGAAAAAAAGAGAACCTGCTCTCTTTTTTCTCGTCGAGATTCTTGTCGGCCTGTTTCCCGACGAGAAACCCAAAAGTGTGTATACTTACCTGTCGCCGTGGAAACCTGCGCATGCTCGAAATGACTTTGACGCATGCGCGGTATCTTCCACAGCATAGGTAGGGTGAAGCAAGATGGCGGCGATGGCATCGAATGTGACGAGCGCATGCTTGTCATACGCAATGACGTCACCGCGTTCTTTCCTTTCAAGAGAACCGCGGTTCTTTTGAAATGGAAGTCAGTACACTCCGGCGGCAAGAGTTTCTTGCCAAGAATCTCATCAGGGAAAACAACGGGTTTTCCTGACGAGATTCTCGGACGTGTGTACGAGGCCTAAGGTTCTATGGTCTAAGGAATTTCAGGTTCCTACCCCACTAATACACACGCTAGGGACAATTTGGACTACTACTGTCAGCATGGGGCATCACAGCTAATACTGTACATAAGGAAATTTGGAGTTTATTTTTTTTGTGAACTTACCCTTCAAGGGAAGTTAACGTACAATACGTAGCACACTCTAATTAAATGTCATGTCAGTGCTTTATAAATATGTACAAGAAAAATTACACTTTAAGCCTTCATTTACCATCTGAGCAATTTAAAGCATATTTCCAGGAGCGATTCGACGCTCAACACCAAATTACCAAAATTACCTGTTGAGCTTAATTGTTGCTTAACGCTCTGAAAAAATACAGGAGCTCATTTGGGGCATAATGACATGTATGATAACACTGAATGAATAACAAAAAGAGATAAAATTACCAATTGTTCAACTATATCTGAAACTAAAAAAGATTATATTTTAATTTTAAATTATGCATTTATTTTATTTTTTTATATTTTAAATTATAATTTTTTTAATATGTTTTTTATATTTAAAATTATATATTTTTTTATTTTTTTTGCCTTAACTCCACCTAAAGTACCAATCACAATATTGGCATAATACATATATTACAATACAATTACGTACCACAAAGAAGGTGGAAGCACAGTTCAGATGTCCCCCCCCCCCTCAATTAATACTTGGTAACAGTAGTAATACTGGGTGTTGGGTGGAGTGTTCATGGATGGGGGCACATGAAATACAATGTTGTGTTCTCCTCCATTAGTGGAGTCCTAATGTATTCTGCCTATTCAGGAATCCAGTGGACAGTCCCCCTGCAGCTACTTTCCTAAACTGGACATGTTTTGTTAGGAGGGGTTGTGTGGGGAGGAATAGCATTGGAGGAGGGGTGGCAGCAAGAGGCAAAGCTGCAACAAAAAAAAAAAGAGAGAGAAACCTTACACCACTAGCTAAGAGCCGCCTTATGCTGGAGGCAAAACAAGCTCCCTGGCTTTCTCATTTGGTTACCAACAGGACCCCTACTACTCAATGATGCCTCTGAGAATTGCAGGACAATAGGCCAAATTGAGGCTCTGTTTTAGGAGAGAGCGTTGTAGGAGGGACTGCAGACCATTTGGGGGAGGTAGTTCAATGAACGATGCACCAGGCACTGCATAATGACTCCAAATGTTTGCTGGATCACATAAAACAGGAATCCGTGGGAAAACAGGATTCTTTTTTTTTTTTATGAAAAAGTCAATCAGAATTTTCACCAAAAGCAATGCTGCATGCCCAGATTCCATATCCATTACTTGCCTGTCCACTTTAAATTTTGCTAAAATACCTGCGCTATCTATTTGGAAATGTGTATAATCTGAATGCAAAACAACTGAATTTTTTAAATTCTAAATGTTCAGCTTAAAGGAAATAGAAATCCTATGCTAAAGCACAATGGGCCAGATTCACAGACAATTACGTTACACCGCGGCGGCGTAACGTATCCCATTTACGTTACACCGTCGCAGGTTTACAGCGTAAGTGCCTGATTCACAAAGCTCTTACCTGTAAACTTGCGGCGGTGTAACGTAAATGCGCTCGGCGCAAGCCCGCCTATTTCAAATGGGGCGGGCACCATTTAAATTAGGCGCGTTCCCGCGCCGAACGGTCTGCGCATGCTCCGTTAGGAAATTTCCTGACGTGCATTGCGCGAAATTACGGCGCCCCAACGTTTTTTTTTAAATGCGACGTGCGTTACGGCGTTTCGTATTCTCGGACGTCTTACGCAAAAAAAAAAAATTCGAAATTCGACGCGGGAACGACGGCCATACTTTAACATGGCTGATCTAAAGATAAGCCATGTTAAAGCAGGTGTAACGGGTAAAAACTACTAGCGACGACGTACGGGATTGCGACGAACACGCGGATCTTCGTGGATCGCCGTAACTAGTCATTTGCATATTCTATGCCGACCGCTATGGAATCGCCACCTAACGGCCGGCATAGAATTGCATCCTAATATCCGACGGTGTAAGTCAATTACACCTGTCGGATCTTTTGGCTATCTATGCGTAACTGATTCTATGAATCAGTCGCATAGTTAGGACGGGCGGATCACAGAGATACGACAGCGTATCTCTTCTGTGAATCTGGCCCAAAGTGTCGTATACCATCACCTTTA
Source organism: Rana temporaria (assembly GCF_905171775.1). Classification (NCBI taxonomy): domain Eukaryota; kingdom Metazoa; phylum Chordata; class Amphibia; order Anura; family Ranidae; genus Rana; species Rana temporaria. The sequence goes on along the minus strand of NC_053490.1, from coordinate 116,871,010 downwards.
TTAAATACAGTGTATCTGGACACTGATGATCACCTGCACCCACTTTGCAGCCACTTCATGTCTACATGCATGCATTTTAGCTATACAGGTAACTAAAGTGCATGCATGTAGATAGAAAGCGGCTGCAAAGAGTCAACAGGAGATCAGCAGCATCAAGTTCAGCAGTGCCAAGATTCAACAAAGGATAAAAAATTGTCAAAAAAATTGCTGGTGACAACAGTGGACCATTACTGCATTATGTGTCATGAAACAGCCACTTGTAGTCTCTATAGGAAACCCATGTAGTAGGGTGACAATGCAGAAACACAGATAGAAAACAGAGACGGAATGTCCTCACTCTATAACAGGAAGTAGAACTTTCATGGGTGGATCATCAGGTATTATTTCAATGACCACTGCAGATTAACTAGTATTAAAATTATTTTTAAAACAAAATAAACATGTTAGAGCATATAAAATGTTAGCGATTTGGCTTACATATATGTTAATGCTATATTGAACTTTATCCATTTATATATAATACATACATACAAACACAGTATATATATACATACAATAAACATGTATATAAGAATGTAAATTATATCAAAAGTAATGCAAAGAGGATACAACAATAAATAAGGCATTGCTAACTTTCTGGGATGAGGAAGAGGGATTATTTATTTTTCTTTCTTTCTTTCTTTCTTTCTTTCTTTCTTTCTTTCTTTCTTTCTTTCTTTCTTTCTTTCTTTCTTTCTTTCTTTCTTTCTCTCACTCTCTTTTGATCTATTTTTCTTTCTTTTATTTCTCTTTCTCTCTTTATCTCTCCTTTTCTCTCTTTATTTCTCTCTCTCTCTTTTCTTTCTTTCTCTCTTTCTCGCTCTCTCTCTTTCTTTCCTTCTTTCTTTCTCTCGCTTTATTTCTTTATCTCTCTCTCTCTTTTTTACTTCTCCCTTTCTTTTTTTCTTTCTTTCTTTTTTTTCTCTCTCTCTTTCTCTATCTCTCTGTCTTTCCTTCCTCTCTCTCTCTTTCTTTCGCTCTCTCTATTTCTTTGTCTCTCGTTTGATCCTTCTTTATTTCTCTCTATCTTTATTCTTCTCTCTTTGTCTCTCCTTCTTTTTTCTTTCTTTTTTTTTTCATTCTCTCTTTTCTTTCTTTCTTTCTTTCTTTCTTTCTTTCTTTCTTTCTTTCTTTCTTTCTTTCTTTCTTTCTTTCTTTCTTTCTCTCCGCCTCTCTTTCTCTCGCTCTATTTTGATCTCTTTTTCTTCTATTCTTTCTCTTTCTCTATTTCTCTCTCTCCTTTTCTTTTTTTCTCTCTTTCCCGTTTTGTCTTTCTTTCCTTCTTTCTTTCTTTCTTTCTTTATCTCTCTTTCTTTCTTTTTTTTCTTTTTCTCTCTCTCTCTTTTTTTCTTTCTTTTTTTCTCTCTCTCTTTTTTTCTCCCTTTTTTTCTTTCTTTCTTTTATTTTTCTCTCTCTCTTTCTCTATCTCTGTCTTTCCTTCCTCTCTCTCTCTCTTTCTTCCGCTCTCTCTATTTCTTTCTCTCTCTCTTTTGATCTTTCTTTATTTCTCTCTGTCCTTTATCTTCTCTCTTTCTCTCTCTTTCTTTTTCTTTCTTTCTTTGTCTCTCTCTCTCTTTTTTTTCTTTCGTTCTTTCTTTCTTTCTCTCCACCTCTCTTTCTCTTACTCTATTTTGATCTATTTTTCTTTCTCTTCTTTCTCTTTCGCTTTTTCTTTCTCTCTCTTTTTTTTTTATTTCTCTCTCCTTTTCTTTTTTTCTCTCTTTCTCGCTCTCTCTCCCTTTCTTTCCTTCTTTCTTTCTCTCTCTTTCTTTCTTTTTATTTATTTTGTTCTTTCTTTTTCTCTCTCTCTCTCTCTCTCTCTCTCTCTTTTTTCTTTCTTTTTCTCTCTCTCTCTTTTTTTTTCTCCCTTTCTTTCTTTTATTTTTCTCTTTCTCTTTCTTTCCCCTCTCTCTCTTTCTTTCGCTCTCTCTCTCTCTCCCTCTCTCTTTCTCTCTCTCTCTCTCTCTCTCTCTCTCTCTCTAGACCCTTATTTATTTCTCTCTGTCTTATTTCTTCTCTCTTTTTTTTCCTTTCTTTCTTTTTCTCTCTCTCTTTTTTTTCTCTTTCTTTCTTTCTTTCTTTCTTTCTTTCTTTCTTTCTTTCTCTCCACCTCTCTCTCTCTCTTACTCTCTTTGGTCTCTTTTTCTTTCTCTTCTTTCTCTTTCACTCTTTCTTTCTTTCTCTCTCTAGCTCTCTCCTTTTCATTCTTTATTCCTCTCTCTCTTTCTTTCTCTCTCTCTCTATCTTTCCTTCTTTCTTTCTCTTGCTCTCTCTCTCTCTCTCTCTCTCTCTCTCTCTCTCTTTCTCTGAGTCTTTGTCTCTCTTTCTTTCTCCCTCTCTTTTGATCTTTCTTTCTTTCTCTCTGTCTTTTTTCTTCTTTTCTCTTTCTCTATCTCTCTCTTTTTCTTTCTTTTTTTCTTTCTTTCTTTCTTTCTTTCTTTCTTTCTTTCTTTCTTTCTTTCTTTCTTTCTTTCTTTCTTTCTTTCCATACACTTCCAAAAATGTCTTGACAAATGTTGTTAGAAAGTACTTCAAATTTAGTTTTCTTTAACATTTTGGAATGAATGGAATCTCCCAAACGAAAACCACATTCACTGTTTGAATTTAATTTGAGAAAAATTGTCCATCCTGCTGCTCTTTTTGATTTTCTATTCAACCTCAGTAAGTATTAGAAAAACTAACAAGCTTTTTTTTTTTTCGAACTAGATCGGAACCCGTGTATGACCAGCTGTACTTCAAGTGGTCACTGAGACAAGAAGTGAGGGGGAATGTCTGCACCAGGTATAGAGGGAACCATTTAAACTATTTTGAAGTGGGAAAGGTTTTGTTGTGTCACTGGTGTCACTTTTTAGACAGGAAGTGAGGAGAAATCTCCCTAAGGGGGCACAGACATTGGTGCCATTGTGCGGTGACATGTGATCACTTCCTGTGTGCTTCAGTAAAATGCTACATGTCTATATTTTGCTGCAGCTCACTGTGCTGCACTTCTGGGTGGTGTTGCAGTGCGAACGGAGCACATAGAAAACAATTGTTTTCTATGTGCCTTAGTGGTGACTGGTTGACTGGTGTTGTTCTAGTGCAGAAAAACCCAAGTCACATTGGGGTTCATTTGCTAAAACTGGAGAGTGCAAAATCGGGTGTGGGTGTGCATAGTAGCCAATCAGCTTCTAACTTCAGCTTGTTCAATTAAAGGATCACTAAAGGATTTATTTTTTTAGCTAAATAGCTTCCTTTACCTTACTGCAGTACTGGTTTCATGTCCTTGTTGTTCGTTTTTGCTTTGAAATAGCTGTAATTCTGCTGTGATGTCCACACTTCCTGGTTGCCTGTTTCCTTATAACCACAGTACTGGGAGCTTTTCACGGTGGTCTAAGCTGTCACTACTGTGTGTCTAAAACTTAACAGAACCAATCAGATTCATTTTAAAAACAAAACACTGCCCTGGATTTGTTTGTTTTTGTTCTGTGTGTCTCTTTACTTCACAAAAACATGAAACCAGTTTAAAACTGAAAGTGAAACTAGAGGCACATTATATGATTGAATTTAATCTATTTTAATCATTTTTAAAAGGAATCAGTTAACTTTTATGTCTCTATACCCTGTAAACAGTCATTTCAGCAAAAAAATGTTTTTCCTTTAGTGACCCTTTAAGCTTTACCAAAATAAACTGGAAGCTGATCGGCTTCTATGCAGAGCTGCACCAGATTTTGCACTCTCCAGTTTTAGTAAATAATCCCCATGTATGAACAAAAATATGAGACAAAGGACCTTTTACCCCACTCAATCCCCCAAAAAATATAGCTTTGACTAATATAACCACTATTAACGAAAGAAGAAAGAAAAGTGGGGGTGTGGTCCTTGGTAACCAATCAGATGTCATGTTGACCGGCTGATTGAAGATAATAGGCTTTACTTTCTAGTCTCAGCTATTCTGATGCTCATATTCTTTTGGCAGTATAATGTAGATTATGCTGCAAATACAAATATTTTTCAAACAGGGCAGATTTGAGCGTAACTTGCAAATTAAGGTAATGTGTGCAAAGTTTGAGCATTCATGAGAGTTCAAACCATAGAAAAACAAGCAGTGTCCATTGGTAAACATTCTTAGTGTCCTGTATAAATAAACAGTTTGTACCTTCCAATTCAAAAAACAGTGCTTTCGAAGAGAACAAATTGGGACAGAAGTTGTTTCTGAATTTTCTAAGATGTGATATCTTTGCTGCAGACTGGCATAGGCTTTTCTGTATCTAGGGAACAGAAGCAGACACAAATCTGCAATTACATTTGCCTTACAAGGTATGTCGTTAAAACTGAGGTTTAGTAATGGCAATTTTTACAGTTACATGGGTCCAACTTGGATCAATGTAAGTATGTATGTGACATACCTTGCTGATTCAAGTGAAAGCTGGAAATCACTGCAGTAGTTACTGCTACTACAGTGATTGTGGCTGTCAATGAATACAGATTGTTCTCTGATTGGATGAGGTGTAGTACTTGATGTCACCACCCCACCTCTCTACCTCATCCAATCCAAGAATACTTTGCATTCATTCAGAATATGCAAGCCTTCTGGCACGGGACCCGAAAAGCAAGGGGCGATAGTTATTTAGTTACATAGCTGGTAAGGTTGGAAAAAGACACACGTCCATCCAGTCTAACCTTATGTGCATTTATTTTAATATTACTTTGTATATCCTTGTGTATTTTGGTCGTTTAGGTGCCTATCTAATTGTTTTTTTTTAATTATCGATGTTCCCTGCTGTAACCACTGCTTGTGGAAGAGAATTCCACATCCTTACCTCTCTTACAGTAAAGAACCCTCTATGCAGTTTAAGGTTAAACCTCTTCTCTTCTAATTTTAGTAAATTACTGTGTGACTTTTTAAAGTCCCTTTTGCGGAAAAGTTTTATCCCTATTGTGGGGTCACCAGTACGGTATTTGTACGTTGAAATCATATCCCCTCTCAAGCGTCTCTTCTCCAGAGAGAATAAGTTCAGTGCTTGCAGTCTTTCCTCATAACTGGGATCCTCCAGTCCCTTTAACTGTACTCGCGCCAGTTCCAGCACAGCCTTCCTGAGGACTGGTGCCAAGAACTGGACAGCATACTCCAGATGCGGCCGGACCAGAGTATTGCAGAGTGGGAGTCTACTACTGTGATTTGCAGCTTCTACAAGGATTGGTAGGGTATTCCACATACATAATTACATTGGTCCAAGCTGCTCCTTTGTAACTGTGTTAAAATAGCCATGCCTAAATTTCAGCTTTAACCTGTAGGAAATAGTTTTTTTCAACAAAATTACATTTTCTTTCACCAATATCAATAGATGCCTATGAAAGTTGCACCTGAAATCCCCGAAAATAGTGCATGAACCTTTTTTGCAAATTAATGCAGCACTGCAAAATCAGAGTCGCACCGATTTGAATGGTTCCATTGCCAACAATAGGAGGCGACTTGTCATGTGATTTGTAACTGTCAAATCGCATGATAAGTTGCACCGGTGTGAATGGGGGCCAAACCTAGAAACTGATTGGTTACTAAGCACAGCTGCACCAGATTCTATGTGCACCAGTTTTAGTAACCCCCACTATAGGGTGATAGAGAAGTCATTTAAAAATGAACATTTAACAATTAAAACAGAAAGTAGTATTAAATCACACAACACATTTTTACATTTACAACCAGATGTTTCAGAGATGCAGTGAAAGGACTTATCACAGTGAATGTAAATTACAGCTGTGTATATACTAGAGGTGGTAAATATCAGGACTGACAAGCAGGCACTTAGAGGAACCTGCACATAGATATACTGTATATGGATCCCAAGTGCCCGGGGAGCCCCAAAACTGCTCATTTCAACTATATAAATCTAACCTTCAGCTCAGAAAGTCAAGTTCTAGCATGATCACACCTGCTATCAAATGTTCAAAAAGTAACTAATTGCTCAACAGTCTACATCCTTATAACATAGAGGTGGTGGCCTCTAGAATTTCTAGTGCACTAGATTTATGTCTAGTACCAGTCAAACCAGTTTCATCAATAGTGTAATGCAAAGGTGAAAAAAATGAAAATAAATCGAAATTAAACATGACAGTGTAAAAATTGTGGCACTGGTTTCCAAGTCATGTAATCGGTGATAAACCGGTGCCAAATGTTTCAGATTACACCTCTGACCCGAGAGACTCATGAAGCACAATGGAAATGGGAGCTGGCTCAGTCTACTTTCCAATACAACTGTCACCATAGTTAACTCTCTTGTGAGCCAGCCTCATGCAAAGTGATATGCAAATTGCTTTGGAAACAGGAAAATCAGCAAACATTTGTAATTCTGCTTAATATATGCATGACTATTTGCCCAATATGCAGAGAATCAAACAATTCATTAATCATGATTGCCCAGATTCTTGAATTGTAGGGCTGTTACTGATTACAATTTTCATGTTCAATTAATCGTTAACCGTAATTTCGATTAATTATAACGCACATACAGATCCAACTACTTTTAGCTGATCTCCTTGCAGGCTGATTCCCAGTGCAGCTACCAACCCCTGGAAAAATGGATAGCAGGATACAAAAAACACACAAAAGGCAGCGCTCTATGGGAATAGCATTAAAACTTTTATAGTCTTCAAGTAGGTAGCAAAATAAATATTGCACTGGAGATAAAATCGATGTAGCTACATAAACTGTAAAAATGGTGCGAGTAATACTAAACGGTAGAAAAAGCAGTCATAAAAACATGTAGCTAAGTATGATACTGGTATAAAAATGTGTACAACGATACCACTGCTGAATCCAGATGAGGAGAGGTTAACATCAGTCTGTCGGCATGTAGATGTCCCGTGAAGGGAACCATCACAACTCCCAGTGGATGGTTGTAGAATCCCAGGTTGATAGAGAGAAGTGATAGAGGATAGTGTAACAGCCCTTGCATGTGGCGGATAGTAAGGTCCCGTCGGCATGCAGATATGAAGGCACAGAAAAGGAGCCCTTCAGATGGACACGGCAATCCCCGCCGGTGTCCGTGATGTCACCAGATCTCCGACGGAACTCCCTGAAGACTCGGAAGCCGGCGGAGAGGTGAGTACTGATCAAGAATTTTGATCGATCAAAAAAATTAACGATTAATCGAGGAATGAATAGTTAATTTCCACAGCCCTACTGAATTGCAATACACTCTGCAGATAATATGTATGGATATATTCAAGTGAAATAGATACATTTACGATTCTCCTGATTCACTAAACACAGCAGATTAAGGTCCAGTATCTCCAAGGGAATACTGTGTTTACGGCATGCTTTTTTTGCTGTAGTTTCCTATGTGTATACATATGTTAACATTTACATGCCTTGATTTGTTGTTTTAATGCATGTTTTCTGTCTCTTTTCTCTAAAGGTTAGAAGAAAGTTCTGAAAAACAGAAGGTCTTCTTTTACTATATAGTAAAAGTGCTCGATGACACAAATGAACGCATATTATCATTCTCTACCATTGTAGTTTGTTCAGTCCTCTGTAACCATTTTTTTTTTATTGTCCTGTAAAGGATAAGTATACCTTCACTGCAGTTATCCTTTTCTGCCCCTTTCTTCTCCTCCAGCACCTTCAGTATAGATTTTACTAACCTGCAACCCCATTGTTCTGAATTTTTCACTGGGTGGCTTGTAAATCACGCTCCCCCCTCCCCAATCACACAGCCTCTGGCCAAAAAATTCAGAGCTTCACCCATGCGTGACCACCAAGGCTTCCAGTCACCTCCAGGAAAGCCTATCCATAGTTCGACAGATGGGCTGTCTGTTGAAGTGCATGGAGGCTATAGCACATATACATGGGCCAGTATTTGAAGATTTTGAAGATTTTGGGCAGAGGCCTTGCCATGACGGACAGACAGCGCATTAAAGATTTCAGAGGAGCAGGGTTGTGGGTCAGTTTAGGCTATATTGAAAAGTGCAGGAGTATGGGAGGGAGAGGGGTAGGAAATGATAATTGCAGTAAAATGTATCTATCCTTCCTTTAGTCATGCAGCTCCTCTTTGGAGGATGTCTTCTCTGCTCTTAAGAATAGCCCAACATAGTGTAATTCCTTTTTAGTATATAACTTATTGTATTATGTACCAATAAATTTATATCTTGTATTGTACAGTTTTATATTTATAATCCTAATAAAAATGATTGTAAAAGAAAAATAATTTATCCTTTAACTGTGGTAAATGTGAATAAGTGAGACCCTAATGCCTCATACACACGATCGGAATTTCCGATGAAAAAAGTCAGACGGATATCTGAGTTTTTTCTTCGAAAATTCAGACGGACTTAGAAAGAGAACATGTTCTCTTTTTTGCCGACGGAAATTCCGTTTGTCTGTATGGAACTTGCATGCTCAGAATAAAGTCGACACATGCTCGGAAGCATTGAACTTCATTTTTCTTGGCTCGTCGTGGTGTTGTACGTCACCGCGTTCTTGACGGTCGGAATTTGGTGTGACAGTGTGTATGCAAGACAGCTTGAACGGAATACCGTCGGAAAGATTCGTCTGAGTTTATCCCAATGGAAATTCCGATCATGTGTACAAAGCATTAGGCTGCCCATAGATAAGTCGAAGAATTTTCTTTCAAAATTGTAACTAAGAATTTTCGTTCGAATTTGGCACCATTAGTGGGCTGCAGCAACACCTGTTTTTTGTGCGGCCATCAAATTTGAGTGATCGAGCATTTTGGAATTTTTTGGGAAAAAGAAAGAACTTCTAATCAATGATGGGAGAATCGCGTGAGAAATATAATCGAAAAAGAAATGCACATGAGCTGTGATATAGAGAAGAAAAGAGGATTCTAAAAATTATTTTTTGAAGCAACATGGGGTGAAATTGAAGGCTTGGTTGGCTGAATTTATAAATCAATGGTGGCAGCATCGGCTCACAAAACACACACAATTTCTGATTTTCGAAAGGGAATTTATCCGGAACTCAACTCATGTATGGCCTTCATTACATTTTTCTGGATATTACATGTTTCCTAGGCAAAACAAATCAACTTTGATAGTATAGGACATCATGTGAAAAATCAAGATGCATACTCGCTGAACCCAAAGAATCAAATTACACATAATAAAAAAAATTAAAACAATTACCAAAGGTAGCATATTTGGGGTGTGTTCGCCATTTATCTCCATTATGTTACCTTTATTTATTCTTTTTCTAAATACTTTTTAATAATGTTCTTTTGGTTCTGTTGGGTGTATGCCAAAAAAGCCACCCTAGTAGTACCTGGACATACTATGCCTTTAGATGTCTTCTTAATCCCATGAAGGCCCAAATCCTGGGCCTCTATTACATATAGTTCAACACTCCTTGGTAGGGCCAAAAGCTGGACAACCCTGTCCCACAATTTTTATTGACCCAGAACTATGATAGGCTGCCTTACTGGCCACTAGGAAGGAGGTGGAGAACAAGCTCTTAACAATACCAGGAAGTGTTGAAATTTGCAAATTAGAAGGTCTTTAATTTCAGTGCACCTTGTGTGCTTTAGAATCGATCCAAAGGTGCACTGCAGTGCTGCAGGCCAGTAATATTATGACACTTAAAAGTGGAACTTCATTCTCTCAACAAACTATGACTATTTGTAATCCTTATGCTACTGGTATTTGAAAATATATAGGAAACAATATCATATTTTCTTGTTTTAAACTTTTTTTTACATGGCAGGGGGGAATATTAGTAACTCAGTTTTAGGAAGTGATGCGACATCCATGCTGAGATGTCAGTTAGTAAGTTAGTAATGCGAGAGTAGACTGAAGTAGTAAGGTGAGGAGTAGACAGATAGATTTGGGTGTCATCTGCGTATAAGTGGTATTGAAAGCCGTGGGCGGTTATCAAGTGAATAAGGGAGGAGGTGTAGATAGAGAAGAGAAGTGGTCCAAGAACAGAGCTTTGGGGGACCCCCACAGAAAGGGGCAATGGAAAGGAGGAGACAGAGTTGTAGGTAACACTGAAGGAGCGCTGCGATAGATAGGCAGAGAACCAGGATAGAGCAGAATCTTGGAGGCCAAGGGAATAGAGTTTATTGAGAAGAAGCGGGTGGTCAACTGTATCAAAGGCTGCAGATAGGTCAAGTAGAAGGAGTATGGAGTACTGGCTGTTGCTTTTAGCAGTTAGTAAATCGTTAGTGATTTTTAGTAAGGGAGTTTCCGTGGAGTGCTGCGAGCGAAAGCCAGACTGTAAGGGGTCAAGAAGGTTATTTTCACTGAGGTAGGAGCCAAGACGGTTGTAGACTAGGCGTTCTAAAGGTTTAGAGGTGAATGGGAGCAATGAGATGGGTCTTAAGTTGTTCAGGTTGGTGGGGTCCAGTGAGGGCTTTTTAAATATAGGAGTGATCTGTGCATGTTTTAGAGGGGAGGGGAAGGTGCCACTAGAGAGGGAGAGATTGAACATGTGAGTGAGGGGGCATAGGATAGAAGAAGAGGGTGACCGTAGTAGTTGTGAGGGAACAGGTTCCAAGGGACAATTGGTTAGTTGGGCATCTGAGAAAAGTTTTGTAACCTCTTCAATAGTAGCCAATTCAAAAGAGGAGAGTGTTGAAAGTGCCGTTAGGCAAGTTATGTTGGGTGGTGAAGATGTACGAACAGTGGAGGTGTCCTCACGAATTGCATCAATCTTGTCTTTGAAGTGATTGGCAATCTCTTGGGCAGTGAGTGAGTTAGTGGGTAGAGGGGGTGGGGGACAAAGCAGAGAGTTAAAGGTTGAGAAGAGCCGATGGGGACTGGATGACAAGGTATTAATAAGAGAGACAAAATAGTATTTTTTGGCAGCATGGAGGCAGGAATTGTATTTTAGAAGGGTTAGGTCAAAAGAAGAGGTTAAGTTGAGAAGTTTAGCTGTAGTTGGGCTGTTAACATTGACAGGAATGTTGAAGTCACCAACAATGATAGTGGGTATTTCAGAGGAGAGAAAGTAGGGTAGCCAGGCAGCGAAGTCATCAATTGGAAATTCCGACCGTGTGTATGCCCCATCGGACTTTTAATTAATTCTGAGGAATTCCGTCGGAGTTTAGATAGAGAACATGTTCTCTTTTACTCCGATGGAATTCCGTTGGAAATGTCGATGTGATTTTGGCCGGTCAAAAGTCCGACCGTGTGTACGGGGAATTAGATGGGATATTCCCTCTGTTTGAAGCAAACTTATTTTACTTCCTGCTGTGTCTCTGGAACAGGAAGGGGAAATAAATCTACCTAACAGGACACAGACAGAAAAAAAAAGCTTGGCCTTTCCCAATGCGACCCTAAGGCCCCGTACACACGACCGGATCTGTCCGTTGGGATTTATCCGTGGATCAGTTCCAGCAGACAAATCCGGTCATGTGTACGGCCTAGCGGACATTTTTCGGCGGACATTTGTTCAGCCGACCGTTTTTCAAGCGGATACAAATTTCTTAGCATGCTAAGAAATCTATCCGCTGGAAACCTGTCCGTTGGACTTATTCGGTCGTCTGTACAGACTCACCGGATAAGTCCGACCGATCCCCATCCCTCGCATGCGTCGAAGTGATTCGACGCATGCGTGGAAGTATTTACCTTCCAGGGTCGCGCACATCGCCGCATCATCGTCGCGGCGACGGCGAGGCCACGTCACCGTGTATGTTTTCCGCGGGGATTTTGATCTGATGGTGTGTGCAGCCCATCAGATCAAAATCCGGAGCAGAAATGTCCGCTGGAAACAGTCCGGCGGACCGTTTTCATCGGATATCCGCTCGTGTGTTCAGGGCCTAAAAGAAAAGTTTTTTTTGGCTTTTTCCAAAGTTGCCAGAAAGCCAGTCTGAACCTGTAACAAATACTTTGGATACCTGAACCTGACTAAAGAATCCTAGACAACCTTAGACAGACAGTGCCTGTATGTTGTTGTTTATTACTTGGACTAAAAGTAAAAACAGCTGCCACCGTGTAATAAGCACATCTGCTGTTCACATTATACAACAGCAGTCAGTGTCTGGTCACCATACAACAAATGTGAAAACCACCCTGAAAATAAGTCTGTGCATCTACCCTAATTGTTCTAACTGTATTCCAAGCTCAGGGTACTGGCCTATTATTCTGTTGAGCGATGTAGCTGTCTACAATGAGAAGAGCTTCAGCGGACAGGGTGAAAAGTGGGCTGCCTACATTCTAAAGCTACAGAAAATGTGCTGCGTGTGCTAGCAGAGGTAGGAACATTTTCAGGAAGGGAATGAAGCTCTGCGTGAGGAATACCAATGTATGAAATGTTGAACCTTGATTAAGATGAGAGCAGCAAGGATGAGGTCACCTTGTCATTTAGCCCATTCCCTAAATCATACAACCTCTACTGTCATCGCTGGCAAGGGTGGAAAAAAGTTATTTTTCCCTGCAGAAATCTCCGGAGCCATAAATATTCTCTATGACTGGACTCAACATTATATGTCATAGAACAGAAAGAAATATAGGTAGGGCCCCAAAACGAACTGCTCCTAGGCTTCAAGAGATCAGAATTAATCCCTTTACTACCAATACGATGCACACAAATAAAAGTAAAAGGATTACAAGAAATATTAGCTGACAGAGTATATGAATGTTCAAGCAGATTTAATTTTTCCTAAAGACATGTTTGCAGCACATTTTTTAATACAACAGATAGTGATAATTTTAACACAGAAGGCCCCATCAAATTAACTCCACCAAGCACTATAGGTATTCAAGCAGGCCTCATGGCCCCATTCTGTTTTTTGAAAAATGAGGACTTTTCCTGAAGGAAAAAAAATAAATGTTTGTGGAATCCCTGTGCACTTGACAGATGCATGTGCAGAATGTATTTATTTATTTATTTTTTGCTGCTGTGTGGCAACTCAATGACATGAGGAAGCAGATTGGGACGAAGCCAACAAAAAAGGTTGAATAATGCAATGGGAGGTTTAAAAAAATAAATAAAATACTACTTTGTAATAAGAAGCTTTGATTTAAAAGTATATGTCACATATGGAATATATAGAGATCTTGTAAATAACTTTCCCTTTGAATTTAGTATGGATATATATATATATATATATATATATATATATATATATATATATATATATATATATATATATATATATATATATATATATATATTCTAAGATAAATATGCCTATCAATATTTTGCAATCTTCTATCAGTAGATGGAGCTCTAATCTCCTTTTCACATATTCAGCTATTTTGACTTTCCGCTATGGCTGAAAAAAATGGCTACAAAATTGGAATGAGTAGCAGTGACCCTTCCCTTATCAGAGGGCTCGATACAAAGTTGTATTTAGATAAAGGGACAGCAAAACATGCTTTGTCTGCTGTGCTGTCTTTTTAGTTATCCATGGTGCCAGGGTATCTTTTGTTACTGTATGTGTCAAAGTGGTTGTTACCTTACAAATCCCTTTCACTGCCATCCCCTCTCCTTTATCCAGTGATAATTAAAAGTATAAGTGCTTGTTTAAATCTATGCCGCTAAATACCTTTTTTCAGTTATCTTCAGCATGTTCACGTGACTCTGCTACTACAATCCATGGCTACAGCGGGAGGGGCCGAGATCTCCCTCTAATGTCAGCTGGGAGGTCACGTGGCCATCATGCTGGCCGCACGGCACCTCCCACTGTAGCCCTGGATCATAGTAGCAGAATGGCCGGGAGTCATGTGACCGGCCTGAAGATACCTGAAAAAAGGGTATTTAGAGGCATAGATTTAAATAAACACTTATACTGTGAGTTATCGCCGGATAAAGGAGAGAAGCTGCCAGTGGCATTTTGAAAAGTTTTATGTACTAGGAATAAGGGCAGAAGTGTGGTGGGGGAAAAGACACAGACAAAGGAGCTGACAGGCAATGAGGGAGGGGGGAGAGGCGGACAGAGAAGGACAGAACAGGGCTGCTGAAGATGGAGGAACGTAAACTGACCATGGTGTCAGGGCTTAGCAGCAATGATAAAACGTGTTCAGTTTACAGGGGGGTGGGCAGGAACTGTCAGGATAAGCCAGGTTTTTTACAGTTTAGAGAGGGGCAGATTAGACAACACTGTGCTGTTTAAGGGAACATGATGTATTTTTTTAGGGTTACAAACACTTTAATTGTTTATTTGTCGATCAAAAATTGTATATGTACACATAATATGCATATACTGTACAAGCAACTGTTTAGTCTGGCTCGGGGTAAGATTTCAATACCAGAAGCGGTATCCCCGAGCCAGACTCGGGATCGCCTCGCAGCATTCACAGGCATGGTTTACTTACCTTGTCCCTGAATCCCCGCTGTGTGAGCGAGCGGCGTCCTCGCTCGATTCACACAGTGCCTGTGTGCCGCCGATCTCCGTTCATTGCGACGTTACGACGCACGGGGCGGAGAACGGCGCCAAATTAAAAAAAGTAAATAAACACATTACATACAGTATACTGTAATCTTACAGATTACAGTACTGTATGTAAAAAATACACACCCCCTCTGTCCCTAGTGGTCTGCCCAGTGTTCTACATGTACTTTTGTATAATAAAAACTGTTCTTTCTGCCTGCAAACTGTAGATTGTCCATAGCAACCAAAAGTGTCCCTTTATGTCCAAAGTGATTTTAGAGCAGCTAGAAAACAGCGATAATAAATTATAATCACTTGCAGAATTGAGCGATAGCGATTTGTGGGGAAATTCGTCATAAAAAAATAAAAGTAATTCTGCAACTGAGCAAATTTCAGTGTTTTTCATTTGATTACATTATTGAATAATTTTTATTATAATTACATTATTATTTGTTATAAATATTTGTAGTTATTTATTATATTATAATTTATGATTTTGTTTTTCAAACTTTATTGTACCCGAGATGTCTACTAGACTCTTGTTTGGACAGATTTAAGTGAGTTATTCCTAAGAATTACAGGCCTACAATGTAAAACGCCAATTTTCATGCAAAATAATTCTACCGCTTTCAGCACCTAAAACCAGAAAGAATCATACCGCCAGGGAGGTTAAAATGTAAAAAGTGAACAAAAGAAAAAAATTATCTAAAACCATTGTCTTTTAAATTTAAAGCGGTTGTATACCCGCAATAATTATTATTATTTTTTTTACACCTGAAAGGCAAAAGGCATAATGAGCTAGTATGCACTGCATACTAGCTCATTATGAAATTCTTACCTTGGAACGAGGTGTAGAGAACTTACCTGGTCCACGCCGAGCGAGATGTCATCTTGCCTCGGCGTGTCTTTCGGGTATCGCCGCTCCAGCGCTGTGATTGGCTGGAGCGGCGATGTCGTCACTCCCGCGCATGCGAGCTGGAGACCTTATTCCGGCAAGGTCCGGCAGGCTGAAGGGCCTTTAGCCAAGAATCCCCGCTGCACATGCGCTGCTGCAATCAGCGGCGCATTGCGAGGGGAATATCTCCTTAACCGTACAGGTTTAGGAGATATTCTTTATACTTTTATGCCTTATTATAGGCTTACCTGTAGGTAAAAGGGCAGCCCAGCAAATTCTGCTGGAACTGGATAGAAGGTAAGTATTTTACATGGGAGGCTGCACTCAAAATAATTACCTAACCCTTTTTCTTCAACAAATTTAAGGCCTAAAATGGAATAGAAACAGCTTAGTAAGGCTTCTATCAGTTGCATTCCCTTTTGCAATAAGCTTTAGGCTGGGTTCACACTATTGGGAATTGGATGTGGGTTTTACCGCATTCAATTTGCGTGTCAGGAGATTGTGACCCGCTCTCTATGGAGCCGGTTCACACATATCCGGAGCAGCTCCGGTGCAAATTGAGTCCTGTGCATCTTCTGGTCCGATTCAGGTCTAGAATTCAGCCCAAATATCGGGCTAAAATTGGACCTGAAATGGTGAAAATTGACGCACCAGACTCCTGCTGTGAGACGCTCCATGCTGTGGTGTGAACCCAGCCTTAGGGCACTTTGACCTCCAATTTATAACAAAACTGTTGCAAGTGTCTGACAAGCAGCTTATCACAGCCATTCATTAAAAATGTGGCTACCATTAAGAATGGTCTGTTTATAGATATCAAATGCATTGGCATCCAGAAGTGTAACATCTCTGGAAGACTTTAACAGATAAACTTCATGCAGATATAAAACTGTCCAATTATTATAGTAATGTGTTCATCAAAAAAGATTAAATTCATAATTAAATGCAATTTGAGTAAGTTCAGCAGGGGAGCCTTAGGCCGCATACACACAATCGGTCCAAACCGATGACAACTGGCTGAAGTTCAGTTTTATCGGTCCAAACCCCCCCGTGTTTACGCCCCATCGGTCTGTTGTCCTTCGGTCCAAAAAAAGAGAACTTGCTTTAAAATCGAACCGATGGACGGCTGACCGATAGGTCAAAACCGATGGTTAGTACGCAAAAGCATCGGTTCAAAACCCGCGCATGCTCAGAATAAAGTCGACGCATGCTTGGAAGCATTGAACTTCGTTTTTTTCAGCACGTCGTGTGTTTTACGTCACCGCGTTCTGACCGCACATCAGCGGTGAACCGATGAAAACGGTCCGTCGGCCCATTCTCATCGAATGGACTGATCGTGTGTACGCGGCCTTAGGGGCGGATCAGTTGTGTTGTAGCGCATTTAGGCTGGCAGGGAACATTCTTACAGGAGGGGAGAGCAGAGTATTTCCCCCACTGTTTTTGTCAGCTCCTGGCACACATCTTCTTACAAACTTCCTTTTAATTTCCTTTAATAACATGAGAAAACTCAACCAATTAGAAAACATCCCTTGTCTAGTTTGAAATAATCTAGGACGCTACCCTTGAAATGCTGCCCTATGAGAACTTAGTCAGCCATAGCAAAAGTTTATGAGATTTTATGCAGGTATGTACAGACACCACTAGGCATGCAGCACTCCTTATCCTAAAGCTTAACATTTCAAATTCAAAACCAATTTTTTTTTTATATATTGCAGCTACCAATCCCTAAATGTGGTTGCTACATTAGTTTTCTTTTTAGACTTTTTTTAGTCCTTTATTTTTACCTGGTGATCTACTCAGTAAAGGCCCATACACACGGTCAGACTTTTTGACAAAAAACTTCAAAATGAGCAGGTTTTCAAAAAAATCCAAACCTTTTTCGGTCTTCATCTGAAAAAAATTCGCTCTGCAAACGGACAAACTTTTTGGCAACAAAAGTCCTACGGTGCAAAGTCCTATCGTGTGTACAGAAGTCCATCGGACATTAGCCCAAAGTACAAACACGTATGCTCAGAACCAATGTTAAAATCAACCAACAATAGCAGAAGTTGACCAAAGGGTGGCGGTAAAGAGCAGAAAAGAGCTGAAAAAACATGTGATTTTGGGAAAGTTTGTTGAAAAAGTCCTGCCGTGTGTATGCATACCAAATTCACGGTCAACACCCTTCAAACAAAAATCCACAGAAATGTTTGTTTGAAGTCCGACCGTGTGTATGAGGCTAAACACACTTCCAATCCTAGGGTGGCTCTACTCTGGATGGAGGAGCAACGGAGACGCCTTTGGACAGCAGAATTGTCAGTCTGGAGAGAGGGTGGTGTTGGATGTACTAGCAAATTTGGATGGACATGACTAACAAGGTAGAGCCAAACTCCAGCTAAAGCCTTGTACACACGACCGAGGAACTCGACGGGCAAAACACATCGTTTTGCTCGTCGAGTTCCTTGTTAGGCTGTCGAGGAACTCGACAAGCCAATTTTCTTCATTCCCGTCAAGGAAAAAGAGAACTTGCTCTCTTTTTGGCTCGACGAGTTCCCCGACAGTTTCCTCGTCGAAAAATGTACACACGACCGGTTTCCTCGGCAAAAAACAAACAAAACAGCAAGTTTCTTGCTGTTTTTTTCCGAGAAACTCGGTCGTGTGTACGAGGCCTAACACTTTTTAAGCAGATACAGCTCTAGTTTTTTTTTTTCTCCTTCAACCTTATAGCTGCTACTTTCTTTTGACAGCTTGGTCTATTAAAAAAAAAAAAAACACAGACTTACTGGCAGGATCAACAGGTGAAAGTAAAGAAAACGAATGCAGCAACTACATTTAATAATTGGTAAGGTGCAATATATTACATTTATATTTTTGGGTTTAATACGGCTTTAAGCATCTGTTTTACTTTGATTTTGACGTATTTACTCTGACAAATGTATTTTCTTTTTAATTTGGTCCCCACAATCCTGTGAGCTGTGTTAACATAACAGATTTTGGTATGGAGTTAAGTGGCAATGCTTTATATTTTTCAGATATCCTAAACACTATAAAATGTTACATTTTACACTTCGCTGTTACACAACTAATACGCAGGACCATGAATACAAGTACTCAGAACAGTCCCTGGCCACTTTGTCATAGCCTCAGGCTGACAAATAGGTGCCATGTGTATGGGAATACAAATTGCTGTCATATGCTGGTAGTATGATAAATCAAGAACACACGGGATGAATGAAGTGACCACTCTAAATTAACTTATATATTGCCACTTCAACAATATCTTACAATTAACTTCAGCTAAGCCACTATATAAACAGCTGAAATATAATATATATCCAGAGGTGCAGCTTGAAGCTTGTGGGCCCGATGCAAAAGTTGACACTACCACCCGCCGCTTCCATCACGTGCCAAGGTACTCCAAGTGGCTAAAGAGTTATTTGAGATCTTTATTTACATATTAAGAGGGTAATGCAAAATATTTTGGAGAAATTGTCAATATTTTGACATTCCTTTTCAATTCTTTTGAATATCCTGGAGCAGGGGTAAGCAACCCTTGAGAGGTGGAGATCGACCTGAATGACATGAAAGAGATCAAAGATCACTGGGGGTTCAGCTCCCCATTTAAGAAAAAAAAAAGTACTAGCAAGGCCTAACTAAACAGTAAGAAAAATGGAGAAAAATATAATAAAACAAATGTCACAGTAAAAATTTAAACTTAGGCCCAGATTCCGAAAGGACTTACGACAGCGCAGCGCCATGTACGCCGTCGTAAGTCCGAATCCGAGCCGTCGTATCTATGCGCCTGATTCTTAGAATCAGTTACGCATAGATTTCTATTACATCCGACCAGCGTAAGTCTCTTACGCTGTCGGATCGTAACTGCATTTTTACGCTGGCCGCTAGGGGCATGTAAGCTGATTTACGTGTCGAAATATGTAAATCAGCTAGATACGCGAATTCACGAACGTACGCCCGTCTGATGCAGTACAGATATGCCGGTTATGTTAGGCTTTTCCCGGCGTAAAGTTGCCCCTGCTATATGGTGGCGTAAGTGCGACGTAACAATGTTAAGTATGGCCTTCGTTCCCGCGACGAAATTTGAACATTTTACGTTGTTTGCGTAACTCATCCGTGAATGGGGCTGGACGTAATTTACGTTCACGTCAAAACCAATACGTCCTTGCGGCGTATTAGGAGCAATGCACACTGGGAGATTTCCACGGACGGCACATGCGCCGTTCGTGAAAAACTTCAATCTCGTCGGGTCACAGAACATTAACATAAAACACGCCCCCCTGTCCCACATTTGAATTAGGCGGGCTTACGCCAGCCGATTTACGCTACGCCGCCGCAACTTATGGAGCAAGTGCTTTAAGAATACAGCACTTGCCCGTCTAAGTTGCGGAGGCATACCGTAAATCGGATACGTTACTCCCACGCAAAGATACGCGGATGTACGAGAATCTGGCCCTTAGCCTACATTAAAAGTGGACTGTGTCAATCAGCAGAACCGTGGACGGTGTCAGTAGGGTAGTGGACAGTGTGTGGACAGTGCCAGCGGGGCAGTGGATGGTGTTAGCAGGGCAGAGGTTGGTGTCAGTAGGGCAGTGGAATTTTTCAGCAGGGTAGTCACAGTATCAGTAGAGCAGTCGATGGTGTCAAAAGGGCAGACATTGGTGTTAACAGGGCAGTGGATCCTGTTATTAATAATGGAAGTGAAAGTTGTCAGTATGGCAATTAACTTTGTCGGTAGGGCAGAGGACAGGGTCAGTAGAGCAGTGGATGGTGTTGGTAGGGCAGTGGACAATGTCAGTAGTTTTTTCCTCCCTCCTGCAGCCACTGAATGCAGGAGGGAGGAGGAGAAGCTGACTTTCAACAGCTGCAGGAGGAAAATGGAGGGGATCGTCTCCTGTACAGGCATACCCCACTTTTAAGTACACAATGGGACCAGAGCATGTATGTAAAACGAAAATGTACTTAAAGTGAAACAATACCCTTTTTCACTTCTAGGGTGTAGTGGGGGGTCAGGGACTGTAGTGGGGGTGTCAAGAGCTGTAGTTGAGGTCTCAGGGGCTGTAGTGGGGGTGTCAGGGGCACACTGGAACAGGGTGGGGTATGCTCTCGGAGCTTCAGCTCCTTCTACTGCGGCTGCAAAATGTCCGTACAGTGCTTGTAAGGCACTTTACATACACTCGCAGGTATGTCCTTACTCGCGAGTGTATGTAAAGTGAGTGTACTTAAAGCGGGGTATGCCTGTATATGCTACCCTCGCTGCCCCTCCTGTCCAGATGTAAAACGGAATGTGACAGGAAGGCCGCACATAAATTGCTTACTTCCAGCCTGCTCCTTGAATTGTGTTTTAGAACTCCTACTGGTGAGCTCCCCCATGCTCCTCCTGTTGTATGCTTCCTAAACACAGAGAAATTATATCATTAAAACATGTTTTCCCGCAATATAGAAAATCAGATTAAGGCTAGGTAGGTATGATAGCATACATATACAAATATGTCATGTCATGCATTCTTCTTTAACATGCCTACACATCAGGTTACTTCTTTATGTTTCCTTAACCATTTGGTTGCTGCATGTCTTGTAATCAAGGCAGGGAGGTTCAAAAGTTCATGCTCTTTGATGATTGGAGAGTTCTAACACTGTTTCAGCAGAGAGTACGTTGGACCTCTGAAGAGAGACCACTGCTTCCAGACAGAGAACAAGAAGGTTATTTAATGTAGCATTTTTACAAGAGACATTCTTCTCTACTCAGGCTGTGACTACTTTATAAAAAAGAACAGGTAAGATGCAGAGCGGGTGCATTTGTTCTGAGATTCAGAAAGCTGATATCTGTGCTCAGGAAGACCTTTCTAAAAAGACAATATGTATATACTGACTCTGTATGATTATGCACCCTGCTTTAATAAATACGGCACAGAAAACTGATTTGCTTACTATTTATCTATCTACCTACGATCTTTATAATAACAAAAATGGAAAGTACAAAAATATCAGTCATATAATATTTACAAGTATTTTAAACTGATGTTTTATTGATATATGTATTATGGAGTTCCCAGAGCACTATGGGTGAGCATAGCACTAATCATATTCTTTAAGCCAGGAACTTTCTTACTAATATTGAATCATTGTAATGAGTTATTTTCTGTGTAAACTTTATCTTGAGCTATTGAGCATTGTGTCAAAATGTAAGAGTGCAATCATGTTAAAATGAGCTGAGAAAGCCACCTACTGGCTGGATAAAAGAATGCAAAGTAATAATATGTATTCATTTAAAATTAACTGACAACCTTTTTTTCTAACCCACCAATCCTATTTTATACACTTTCTATTCACTCCCCAGCTGCTCTGATTGCCCGCAGCCATGATGTGATACATCTGGTACTCTCTCTCTTCTTCCTACAATGCAGTGAACTAGGCAGTTATGTGAAGTAAAGAAAATGTATGTACAAGCAGGGCCGCCATCAGGGGGATACAGGCATTACACCTGTAAGGGGCTCAATGGTCCCCAGGGGCCCGATGACCCCCCTGTCTTTTTTTTTTTTCATCTGACCCCCCACCTTTAGCAACTCACTGCAGGCCCCCTTGTTTTTTTTGTTGTTTTTTTTCGTCTGACTTTAGCAACACGCAGCAGGAGAGAGAAAACTTGACTTGACTTCGTTTTTTTTCGTCTGAAGACTCGTACACACGACGGGCGAAACACATTGTTTTCCTCGTCGAGTTCCTTGTCAGGCTGTCGAGGAACTCGACAAGGCATGTTTCTCTATTCCCGTCGAGGAAATAGAGAACTTGCTCTCTTTTTGGCTCGTCGAGTTTCTCAACAGTTTCTTCGACGAAAATGTACACACGAAAAAAATATCTCCCAGCAAGTTTCTTGCTGGTTTTTGCAGAGAAACTCGGTCGTGTGTACGAGGCCTGACTTTAGCAACTCGCAGCAGGAGAGAGAAGAGAAGACTTGACTTGACTTTGTTTTGTTCGTCAGCACCAAATAAGATAAGAGATGACACTTTCGTTACCACAACCCCCCCCCCCTTATCATCTCGCGGCAGGAGAGAGGAGGGTCCCCCGGTTCTCTGCTCCAGGGGGGCCCTGCCTAAAGCTGTGTAAGGGGCCCCAAAATTTGTAATGGCTGCCCTGAGTACAAGTAGTAGAAGGTAGAGAGTTAAATGAACTTGTTGCTTTGTCCAAGCACAGGTTATCTTCACATTAAATGTTATCCTGTAGATATTTCTTGAATGCCATTATTTCACCGAAAATATTTCACCGTAAAACATTGTCCAATTCATTCTGCGATGTATCATTATGAAAGAATGTTACCTATTATTATCTAAGCAGTGTTCTTCCTCTGTCCTATTTTCAACATTTGTCATATGATCCAAGGAAAGATTTTAAACTGCTGCTGTATGGCAGACAGGAAAAGGAAAGGAGTCTAACAGCATGGAAATCCATGGAACATTTTAACAATGCACAGTTCCTCCACACAAACACATCATCACTTAATATCAGTCCTGCACACTCCACACATACAAAAATAATAATAAAGACGCATGATCGAGTGTCAAACAACAGGATATTTTAGCTGCTTCCTGCCGCTTTCCTGAAGTTTATTATGCACTAATTAACTGCAGAAGAACGACTGAGAACTATTGGGTTTCTGAAGCATTATAAATTGCTTTCTATTTATTAAAGCATTGTTTATCTAGAAAGTATATTGCTGCTGTAAGCAGACAGATAACAATGAAAGCTGATGTCATTAAAGGGTCAGTGGTACGTGAAAGTATCTGTATGGTAAGAAAAAAGCATTTGGTAGGCAGAACAACAGACCAATTGAGGAAAAGTTTTTATAAAACAACATGCCAAAGTGAAATGTTTTTTTAAAATACCTTCATTTCGAAAAATACATTTATATATGTAGTGTTGCAGGACCACGTAGGCATTTAAAGTGACACTAAACAACATCCTTATTATCGAAAAATCATCCATACACATCCACTACCTAATGGCCCTGTAATCTAATTTTCACAAAATCATTTCTTCATGTACTCTAGTCTACGTTTACCGCGGCCGCAGGAAAATGCAAAACGCGGCAAAATTGCGTCACGTTTTTCCAGTTTTGCCTAGTTTTTGCCGTGTTTTCCATCGGCCAGCGGTCAAAACTATCCTGAACGCGATCCTTCCTCATTTAGGAGAGGGAGGTTGAAGCTCACCTAAACGTGGCAGCTCCTGAACTCTGTTAAGCCCCTTTTACACTGACACGTTTTTCAGGTGGTTTTAGCGCTGCTATACCGCCTGAAAAAATCATGCCCTGCAGTCTTCAGAGTGAAAGTCCGAAGGCTTTCACACTGAAGCGGTGCGCTAGTAGGACCGCTCCAAAAGTCCTGCTAGCCGCATCTTTGGAGTGGTATAGGAGCAGGCGTTTAACGCTCCTATACCGCTCCTTGCCATTGAAATCAATTGGAAACCACCGTATTAACCCTTTTTCGGCTGCTAGCGGGGGTTAAAACCGCACTGCTAGTGGCCGAATATTGCGGTAAATATGACGGTATAGCGGTGCTAAAAATCGCTCCAAATGTCCTGCTAGCCGCATCTTTGAAGTGGCATAGGAGCGGGGTGTTTACCGCTCCTATACCGCTCTTTGCCATTGAAATCAATGGGAAACCGCCGTATTAACCCTTTTTCGGCTGCTAGCGGGGGTTAAAACCGCACTGCTAGCGGCCGAATATTGCAGTAAATACGACGGTATAGCGGCGCTAAAAATCGCTCCAAAAGTCCTGCTAGCCGCATCTTTGAAGTGGCATAGGAGCGGGGTGTTTACCGCTCCTTGCCATTGAAATCAATGGGAAACCGCCGTATTAACCCTTTTTCGGCTGCTAGCGGGGGTTAAAACCGCACCGCTATTGGCCGAATATCGCGGTAAATATGACGGTATATAGGTGCTAAAAATCTCACCGCTATACTACCGCCACCGCACCTCCACTGCCCCATGTGAAAGGGGCCTTACAAGCAATGTGTACATGGAAACATAGGGACTGATTTACTTAAAGGAACACTGAAGGTTCGTTTTTTATTAAATCAATTGATTGCTGTAAGCTAGTGCATTTAAATATCACTTACCTCGTTTTTCCTTTTGACCTCCAAAATACAGTAATCCAGGTTTGGAAATGCCATTTCCTGTCTCTCCTCTTCTTGCTTTCCACCAGCATCTGAGCCGTTTTGCATGGTGGAAAGCAGAATGTGCTCACCCCCTCCCCATGACTACAGCCCTGCGTGAAGATGCTCTCTTATCCCTCACAGGCATGATGTAGCAAGAATGAATGCGCACCGCAAACCAGGAAGTCAGTGAGAATAATGATTCAGGAGTGCTGGAGGTGAATAAAACAGCTCGATTTCAACAGGTATCAAACTAGTTATAATGCAAAACATTACTTTTTACTTTATCAGCTACTGTCAGACTTTAATTTAAAGGAGTTCTCCAAGCTAAAACTTTTAACCCCCACTGTGCCCGGGCTGTAAAACTATACAAAATAAACTTTCACTTACCTGCCTACGATCCCCCGTTGTTCCGATATCGCCGTCCCGTTCTCCGGTCCCAGTCTGTTCCACTTCCTGCGGCCGCGACGGGACATTGCTGCGGCCGCTGATAGGCTGAGCGCACTGTGAGTCACCGACCTGCAGGAAGTGGAACAGACCGGGGCCGGAGAACGGGACGGCGATATCGGAACAACGGGGGATCGTAGGCAGGTAAGTGAAAGTTTATTTTGTATAGTTTTACAGCCCAGGCACAGCGGGGGTTAAAAGTTTTAGCTTGGAGAACTCCTTTAAGAGGAAAATATTTTTGTCTTTACAACCCCTGAAGGCAAAAAGACTGCAGTTGCCCTCTGCAAGAGCAGTTGCTCCAGAGCTTAGTAAATCATCAGATGCTCTGCTGGTTTACATCATCCAATCATGTGCAAGCAAAAATTCTTTTTTTTTTATTTCCCTTGCATTTCATTGGGTATTCTTTGCAAAGTCAAGTTTTGCTTCATTTACTAAGCCCTGTAGCAACTGCACTTTGCAAACTGCACATTCTATTTGCCTTTTATTAACCCCCTGAGTGGTATTCCCTAGTCAGGCTCGGGGTGGAATTTCAGGAGCAAAAGCGGTAACCCAGAGCCAGACTCGGGATCGCTTGCAGTGTACACAGGCAGGGAATTACTTACCTTGTCCCTGGATCCTGTGATGCCTCCCCGATGTGTGATCGAGCTGTGTCCGTGTGCCGCCGAGCTCCGTTCCCTGCGACGTTACTATGCACGGGGGCGGAGATCGACGCCAAGTTTAAAAAAGTAAATAAACACAATACATACAGTATACTGTAATCTTACAGTGTCACTGGTAGCCCAGCCCCCACACAGTTAGAATCACTCTTACAGATTACAGTACTGTATGAAAAAAATGCACACCCCCTTTGTCCCTAGTGGTCTGCATGCACTTTTATATAATAAAAAACTGTTCTTTCTGCCTGGAAACTGGAGATTGTCCATAGCAACCAAAAAGTGTCCCTTTATGTCAAAAGTGTTTTTAATGAGGTATAAAGGTAGAAATGGCGCTACTTTAATTAATATAGGTACAAAAGTGCAATGAAAATTATGTGGGTAGTGATGTTACCCTAATATAAAGTATAATAAAGAAAAGAATAAAGTGCACATATGCTTATTGGTGAGAGACCAAATATAGTAGAAAGGTCAAATGTAATAGTGTACATTAATAAATCTTTTTGCTAAATATACAAATCTTTGGTGCTACGTATGGATTATGGATTCCCAATCCAAACCTATACATAGAATAAATAACAGAAAAATCAAATTAGTAATAAAAAATATAAAAATAAATAAATAAAGTAAAAATAGGTGCTTGGTGCTTTGTGAGCTTCTAATTCCTTATTTCACACAGTGACCACCTCAAACTGTGCTCCAATGTGGCCCGCACTCACCGGATTTTTGTATGCCACTGTGCAGCACTCTGGCAATAGCATCCTACTGTGGTCCTGGAGGGGCTCCCAGTGATTATCTCATATAGAGAAGAAGAAAAAGGGTCCCAGATAGTGTAATAACGTTTAAAACTTTCCAACTTTTATTAAATAGTCAAATGGGTACTCACAATTGAGTGGATTTAGCAGAGCATATCATTTGCATGTAAAAGACGGAAATGTGAGGCGTTCTGTCGGATCGCTCAACCTGTTTTGTCATTCTGACGTCGTCTAGGAGCGTCCTGAATGCCACAAACACCTCCTTTTTATCACAGCATTGCGTCCTGTGTATCGGTGGCCATGTTTGGTGTGATCTGGGAAAGAAAAGTGTTTTTAGACCAGCTAAAAGCAGCGATAATAAATTAGAATCACTTGCAGAATTGAGCGATAGTGATTTGTGGGGAAATTCGTCATCAAAAAATTAAAAGTATTATTTTTTATTATTATTATATTATTTGTTATAATTATTTATATTTATTTATTATATTATAATTTATGATTTTGTGTTTCAAATTTTATTATATCTGGGATGTCTACTAGACTCTTGTTTGGACAGATTTAAGTGAGTTATTCCTAAAGCCTTGTACACACGACCGAGTTTCTCGGCAAAAACCAGCAAGAAACTTTCTGTTTTGTTTTTTTTTTGCCGAGGAAACCGGTCATGTGTACATTTTTCGACGAGGAAACTGTCGAGGAACTCGACGAGCCGCCAAAAAGAGAGCATGTTCTCTTTTTCCTCAACGGGAATGGAGAAAATTGGCACGTCGAGTTCCTCGACAGCCTAACAAGGAACTCGACGAGCAAAACGATGTGTTTCGCCCGTAGAGTTCCTCGGTCGTGTGTTCGAGGCTTAAGAATTGCAGGCCTACAATATAAAACGCCAAATTTCCATGCAAAATAATAGTACCGCTTTCAGCACCTAAAATCTGAAATAATCATACCGCCAGGGAGGTTAAATCAACACCGTAGGCTTTTATAGGGTTGCATTTAGGAATTTTGAGAAAAAAAAACCACCAAAAGCTCCTAAACTCAAGTTTAGGAGCTGCCAGTGTAGGCTAGTGTACATGAAGCCTTCGTGAGCTTTGTTTGCGACGTGCCTTCCAAACAAAATTGAGGTCCTTTTTTTCCCACAAATAGAGCTTTCTTTTGGTGGTATTTGATCACCTCTGTGGTTTTAATTTTTTGCGCTATAAACAAAAAAACAGTGACAATTTTGAAAAAAAATATATATTTTGTACTTTTTGCTATAATAAATATCCCCCAAAAATATATATATATATAAAAAATATATATTTTTCCTCAGTTTTGGCCGATACGTATTCTTCTACATATTGTTGGTAGAAAAAATCTCAATAAGCGTTTATTGATTGGTTTGCACAAAAGTTATAGCGTCTACAAAATAGGGGGTAGTTTTATGGCATTTTTATTATAATTTTTTTTTACTAGTAATGGGCGGCGATCTGCGATTTTTATCGTGACTGCGACATTATGGAGGACACATCGGACACTTTTGATGCTATTTTGGGACCATTGTCATTTATACAGTGATCAGTACTATAAAAATGCAGGGAAGGGGTTAACCACTAGGGGGCAAGGTGGTTAAAGCGGTTCTCCACCCTAAAGTGAAGTCCCGCTGATCGGAACCCCCCCCCCCCTCCGGTGTCACATTTGACACCTTTCAGGGGGAGGGGGGTGCAGATACCTGTTTAAACAGGTATTTGCACCCACTTCCGGCCCGGCATTCACGGGCAAAAGACGGGCATTGCGTCACATTCCGTCGCCCCCCCCCCCCCCCCTTTTGTGCTGGGAACACTCGGCTCCCAGCACACAGTGGGAGCCAATCGGCGGGCGCGGCGCGACTCGCGCATGCGCCGTAGGGAACTGGGCAGTGAAGCCGCAGCGCTTCACTTCCTGGTTCCCTCAGCGTGGATGGAGGGGGGAGCAGCAGGGTGACGAGCGATCGCTCGTGCTCTGCTGCGGACGGCGCTGGACTCCAGGACAGGTAAGTGTCCTTATATTAAAAGTCAGCAGCTGCAGTATTTGTAGCTGCTGGCTTTTAATATTTTTTTGGGGTGGAACATCCGCTTTAAGTATGTCCTAGGGAGTGATTCTAACTGTGTGGGGGCTGGGCTACCAGTGACATGACACTGATCACTGCTCCCGATGATAGGGAGCAGTAGATCAGTGTCCTGTCACAAGGCAGAACAGGGATATGCCTTATTTAATGACAGTCCAGGAGCTTGCGGCATTGGAGCGCGGCAGCAAATTCAAAGCAACGTACCTCTATGTTGCTTTGCGCAGCCGTGCCATTCTGCCGACATATATGTACAGGACGCTCTCGGCAAGTGGTTAAAACATATCAGTGCATGCTAGTTGCGGTCATGTGCACTTTTCTATGTAGTGTACAAATCACAGTCTCTAGTCCATCTCAGATGTGAGTAAGAGAGGGTGGCTATGTTTCATGGAGACAAAGGAGAAAAGCGTAACCACCTTCTAACAGGAAGTCAGATCACAGCAGCAAAAAAAAAAAAAAAAGAAATTAACTTGGAGATTTGTAGGAGGATGAGAGCAATAGAAAGGGCTTTTTTTGGGTATACATACTTGAATAAAATATTTTTTTTCAAACCAGACTTTAACCCTCCTAGCGGTATTCCCGAGTCTGACTCGGGGTGAGATTTTCATACCAAAAGCGGTAACCCAGAGTCAGACTCGGGCTTGCCTCTCTGCAGCAGCAGACAAAGTTACTTACCTTGTGCAGCAGCAGGAGTCATTGGCTCCCTCTGTTGTTAATCATAGCCAGTGTGGTGGGAGTGGGGAGCGGGGCTGAGCCAGGCTCTCTGTGTCTTATGGATGCAGAGAGTCAGCTCGGGAGTGACCATGCACGAGTGCCCCCACAGCAACTGGCTTGCTATGGGAGCATTCGGCCAGGGGGAGAGGCCCAGAGTGCCGGCGGGGGACCCGAGAAGAAGAGATTCAGTGACGCTCTGTGCAAAACCACTGCAACAGAGCAGATAAGTATGACATGTTCCTTCCTTTACAATCACTTTAAGATTTGTTACATGTCCCCTTTCACTTAGCATAATTAAAAAAAACTACGCTGCTTACCTTTTTTGGATGTTTGCTTCTAGAACTTCCAGCAAGGAAAAACATCTCTTTTATGAGAAGGCTGGAAAGCTGTGTTTAGTTAACCCTGTGTGTACTGTGTAAGCAGATATCATCTCATTTGTTGTACTAGAAACTTTGCTTTAAAGTAGAAATACTCCTTAAAGAGAGTCTGTCACTTAGCCATTTCAATGCAAAGTTTAATGAAAGCCCAACCACCACCACTTATACTTAACTTCACAGATTCTCGTGTGTAACTGCACTGGTGAGCGAGAGTGAACCACAACTGCGGTAGCAAGGATTTCAATGCTATTCCTTATGTGAGAATTCAGTATTAGGCCCCAGGCGTCACTCCACACAAACAGGAGTTTGGGAGTTCTCTACATCATCTCTCTCTCACATAAAGAAAGGCGTTAAGCTAATAAGCTTGGACGCATTACAACATGCGACCAGAGCTTAGCGTTTAAAATTATAGCATGCACTAAAAGATACGAATGTACAACTGTATGCAAGTAATTATTAGTATTACATAACGTCGTGCATTAGGCCACTAAGGGAGAAGGTATGAAATACGTCAACCCTTAGCATAGAAAAGTTTAGGCGAACATGTTCTGCAAGTTAGGGCATAGGCCCATAAACAGGTAGTACTTATGTCAAGCACGTAGTAAATAGGCGTTGTTAAGACAACTAATAATTACATATGAGAAGCAATTATAGCTCAGGTACTTTGAGGCCTCGTACACATGACCGGTTTCCTCGGCAGAATCCATCAAGAAACTTGGTAGGAGATTTTTTTGGCCGAGGAAACCGGTCGTGTGTACATTTTTCAGCGAGGAAACTGTCGAGTTCCTCGACGAGCCAAAAAGAGAGCATGTTCTCTTTTTGCTCGACGGGAATGGAGAAAATTGGCTTGTCGAGTTCCTCGACAAGCCTAACAAGAACTCGACGAGGAAAACGATGTGTTTCGCCCGCCGAGTTCCTCGGTCGTGTGTACGAGGCCTGAGAGTACACGTAGTAAATAGGCGTTGTAGTGACAACTAATAGTTGCATTTTGGAGGCAATTATAGCACAGGTACTTTGAGAGTACTGTACTCGTAGTAAATAGGAGTTGTAGCGACAACTAATAATTGCATAAGAGTGGCAATTATAGCTCAGGTAATAATAGTTGCATATAAGAGGCAAATATAGCTCAGGTAACAATAGTTGCATATGAGAGGCAGTTATAGCTGACGTAATTTGAAAGTTAATGTCTCTTTAAGATATTCCTCAGCAATGAGCCATAAGCACAACAGTATATCCCAAATAGTATGTTGATAGGCAAAAAGGCCTAATAAATAACAGCAATTGTATTAGATTGAACAAAAGAAGCAGATCTTCCTATGGCACTACAAGTGACACAATAGCTACTTATCCGTTTGCAGGCTTCAGTGTAGGAAGTAAGGATTCCGTGATGTAAGGTGTTCAGCAAGGAAGGCCTCAAGGTTGTCCCTGCCTCCCCCGGAGCGCCTGCTACATCATGACACCCCTATCCGTCATTAGAACAGGGTGTAAAGCACTCTGAAAGCTCTATGTGGGATGGTGTCAGGGCTTAGACAGAGTTTATGACGTCCTCATCCTCAGTGTTCAGGTCTCACAATTGGCCACTTGGGCCTGAGCACTGTATCGTGGAAAGGGACCACATGCCTCCTATATAGCTGAGAGCACCGGATATTTCACCAGGACCCTAACAAAGTTTATAAATATGACTAAATATAACTAATTATACTTATATCTGTTGGACAAACTGCTCAAAGCCTTTATACAGTATCCATAAACAAAAATATTAGAAGATCCAGAACATGTATAATTAATGATACACATGTTACATATTGCCACACATGCCAGATTGAGAGCAATAATTCTAGCACAAGACCTCCTCCGTAACATGAAACTGATGACCTATCGGGGGCTTTTGAAGCATCACCTATAAAAACATATAAGGGTCCTGAAATATGTCGCCATTTCATGGGTGCACACAAATTTAGGAAATGTTGGGTATTTATTTACTCAGTGCAAGCTCATCTTTAATATTTTACCAAAAATGTGGGTAGTTTATTGGGTTTGCCCCAAAATTAACTTTGTTTTTTACTGAAATGTTGCGTTTCCTAGACCTTTGCGGTAACTTATGAAGAAAAAGAAAAAGTCGGATCTTACTGGGGAGGGGGGCGCTTCAGAAATCTCTGCCTATAGGCTCCTGAGATGTTAATCCAGCCCTGAACATCTCATAAAGCTCAATTGCTGGCAACGCTGTGCGAGGCAGGGGATTACCTCACATGGTGCTCAAAAAAGTACTGCATTTTCAGCACACACTGCCAACACACCACTGCAATTCAGTGGTGTAAACCGGGCAGATAGGGAGACAAGGTATGTTTCCTTGTCATGCAGTGGGACTGCATTGGAATATCCACCCAATGGAGTCCCACTGTATGTTGTATGTTAATGAACCCTGAGAGGACAAAAACTTTTAGAGAGTTGACTGATTCTGGTTAGGCTGCTCACAGCAGACAAGGCTATCCTCCAGTGGATACCCCAGCAGGTTACTAGAAAAAAGCCTACACTATTGGAAGGAGTGCCTTGATCTTGAGTGCTTGTGCAGATATTGCTGGCCAGTAAGGCAGCGTACACACGGTCGGTCAAAACCGATGAAAATGGACTGAAGGACAGTTTCATTGGTCCAAACCGATCGTGTGTGGGCTCCATCGGTCAGTTATCCTTCGGTCAAAAAAAGAGAACTTGCTTTAAAATTTAACCGATGGACTGATAAACCGATGGTTAGTATGCAAAAGCATCGGTTAAAAACCTGCGCATGCTCAGAATCAAGTCGATGCATGCTTGGAAGCATTGAACTTCGTTTTTTTCTGCACGTCGTTGTGTTTTACGTCACCGCGTTCTGACACGATCGTTTTTTTAACTGATGGTATGTAGGCACATCAGACCATCAGTCAGCTTCATCGGTTAACCGATGACAACGGTCCGTTCTCATCGGATGGACCGATCGTGTGTACGCTTCCTCACTCTCTTGATCTAGAAATTAGCTTGCTACACATATTTACACAGGAAAGCTCTATTTTGAGTTCATTCAGGATTCTTATTTTAACTGAAGCCTCAATGAAGGGGGAGTTGTGTCTGACCCTTAAAACACATTGGCTGTTTTATTAGTATAAACAAATAAATTAATTTAGACTCTTTTATTCTTTGATCTGGTGCTCCTTCCATTAGTGCATGGACAGGAATAATGGTAAATACAATTCTGCCTTTAGAACCACTTTAATGAATTTTCCAAACCAGTAAGCTAAAAAACGTGATCACTAATAGGACGTAGGTGTACATTGTGAGCTTTGGTGAGGGAGAAATGTCAGAAAGGTTTCACAAAGTTGTTTCTGCCTTTAAAAAAGGCACCACAACGTGCATACATAAATATTTGATTAAACAAAGCGCATACTGAGTTTCTACCTTACAATTTTGAAATTTCCTGTCTTCTTAGCAAATCTATCCTCAGAGCCCAAATATACCAAAATTAACACTTCTCTCCATTTCTCCAAAGCCCAATGGGAGTCACAATGGCGTCTTGTTTCTGGTAACTTGAGAGGTTCCTTGACTCTTTCATTTTAGACTTCAAGATGCTGCATTCCTGAGCAATACAATGCTTGATATTTATACCGAGGAATGCAGCATTCAGAGCCCAGCTACTGACTCACTAATTGATTTTGTGTTTCCTTGTTTGGAGTGAGGTGTGGATCTTGATCTAGTTAAGCAGTAAATGCTGAGTGAACAAAGTCCAGAGGACTCATTTAGGTAGACACATGCAGGCTCAAGGTTTGGGTGTAGAGATGTAACCAGAACCAGAAAGCCTCAACACAACATCACATAAATTATAAATGTAATATAATAATGTAATATAATGTACAATTATTATTTTTAATTCTTTTTTTTATGTAATTTTGCAGTATTTCGAATTGAAGGGGTTTATGTGCAATTGTGTCACACTCTAGTCATTCCCTACACTAGCTACAAAATATAAAATCTTTCCTTCTGTGATTACAAGTGAACCTATGTTTTGTGCACGTGTGCTTTGTGGTGTAAAAAATTGGTGCAGTTTGTCTTTTGTTTCTGAGTTTTGGCAGCCCATTCTAAATGAGTGATGTGTCTTAATGCAATGCGAGTTAATGTGCGAAATATCACACTTAGCAAGTGTGCAATAATGCACCACAACAGACAACATCTGAAAGTCCCCTAAAGTACATAAAGGTCTTTTGAAATTAGAGGGAAACTGAATGATAGAATAGTAGAATCTTGTAAAGTTTGTGAGGGGATCAGTACATTTGATAACACAATAGGAATCCCTGTCCCCTACCACTAGTGGGAATGAAGATGTCAATACATACTGTACATTTGATAACAGATTTCCAGTACTATAGAATACTGTAGCATATCCATATTAAACAAAATAATGAGTCCCTTATGGACTACCAATTAAAAAAAATACCTGTTGATCCAGTAAACTTCCAGTGGTCTCTTCAAGGTTATCTCAAGCAGTTGTACCTTTTTTTTTCCAGGTTAACTCTCTGAACAACATGTAAGCAGTGGTTAGTACCCTTTTTAGGGACCCCCCCCCCCGGTAGGTACTGTGGTTGGGGATAGCCTATTCTGTATAATACGGGGCCAGAAGAACTGTAGAGCAAAAGCTGATGGGAAGAGATCCTACAGAACATCACTATGTAGGTATAACCCTAGTACAGCACACCCTTCTGGGTAGGCCCAATATAGGCACCATCTAATAACCCATCTAAGGGAACCTACACCTAAGGAAAATGAAAGTGCTGGTTGGCATTGTATAAATAAAAAGAGTGCGGACTGTTGCAGTATATCTATTTCCCGTGGAAGGAGAAAGAAGTGTACTTGTGTATTGTTAAGGACTGTTCATGTTACAATAAAACATTGAAAAGGCTCATCTTGTGGACATTCCTTTATTTCTTAATTTGGGCCTCTGGTCTGGAGCATTGGAGTAACCAAGATGCCGGAATTCCTCCATTCTACAGGTGTATAGTACCACATCACGTTCCTGTTGCAGGAAAAAGATTGGATATGCCTTGGGCTGGAATGACCATTGGTGGCAGCTAATCAGGGCCCCCAGAACATCTCCCTCTATCTAATGGAGATGGGGAGATGTTCTGTAGTCCTAACACACTTCCGTTCCTAAGATTACAATGCTGCTCCTCCAAAGGTACAGTACAGCAAGTGAGCATTGTCAACCTAGAATAGGAAATGTGCTTCTAGGAGAATGAAAGCAAAGAAAGAAAAAAATATGTAAAAAAAGTTAAGCTTCCACATTTCAGGACTGGTAATCCGCAATTTTAAACTGTTTGCTCTTGGATTTAGATATATTTAACATATCATTTGTTATACTTATGGACTTTTTTTTTTTATATTAATGTATTTATTATTTTTGGTGTAAGCATTTGGTACAGATCAAACAGTCAGCATTGCGGGGGTAGAGAAAGTAGGTCAAATACATGGATCAGCAATAAGGCAAAATATAGACACTATAAAAAGATCAGTGAAGATGTGACGTGGTTGAGCATATCTCGGATCAATGAGAAGAATAACATATCTGACTTCTTTTTTTATTTTTTTAAATGGACCATTCTTTGCCTTCCCTAATATAGGCTCCTGTGACTTCATTTTGGAATTTTCAGGATTTCTTAATACTAATGAAAATTTGCCTGAATTGGGTAAAGTAAGTCCAAACCTAATGCTGCTTACACACGATAGGAAATTCCGACAAGAACAACTTGAATTTTTTTGTGATTATTGGCTCAAACTTGTGTTGCATACACACTGTCACACAAATCTTGTCGAAAATTCCGACTATCAAGAACGCGGTGACGTACAAGACGTATGACGAGCTGAGATCAATGAAGTTCAGTAGGCAGTTTTGCTCTTCTGCTTGATTCTGAGCATGCGTGTTTTTTTGCGCGTCGGAATTGCATACAGACGAGCGGATTTTCTGATCGGTATTGGTGGGGAAGTATTGAATAGTATTGGTGGGGAACACTGTATAAGCCGGTCTATACACAAATCCAACACACTCGTTTATTAGACTCTACCACACTTTAGTTAATTACCATGTGCCAGGCAGTATATTTATGGAGTATTTTGTGAAAATAATCAGGACAATTGAAAAAAAGAATCAATACTATTGACTAGCACCATACATAAAAACACATATAGGTGCAAGCAAATAAGCATCTTAATTTTTTTGCTTTAATTAAAAGCAACCTTCCTAAGTATAAAACTGAGTACTTTATAAGCTTTTCGCCAACAGAGAATAGATGGTAATAAATTAATTCAGACTAAAGCAATATAATGGGGAACATTTCTTGTTCAAGTTGGGATAGAGTGGCAAAGGTTTCTGCTACCAACAATTAGGCCTCGTACAGACGACCAGACATGTCCGATGAAAACGGTCCGCGGACCGTTTTCTTCGGACATGTCCGCTGTGATCATTTGGTCTGATGTATGTACACACCATCAGACCAAATTCCCCGCGGACAGAATACGCGGTGACGTGGCGGCAACGATGACGCCGCGACGTGCGTGCACCAGGACGTTCAATGCTTCCACGCATGCGTCGAATCACTTCGACGCATGCGTGGGATTTCGGGCCAGCGGACATGTCCGATGAGTCGTACTGACCATCGGACATGTCCGACGGACAGGCTTCCAGCGGACAAGTTTCTTAGCATGCTAAGAAACTTTTGACAGCTGGAAACCTGTCCGCTAGGCCGGGAAACTGTCCGGTCGGCCCTACACACGACCAAACATGTCCGCGGAAACTGGTCCGACGGACCTGTTTCAGCGGACATGTTCAGTCGTGTGTACAAGGCCTTACAGAACTCAATGCACATTTGTGACTGTTCAGTGTTAATACTATCCATGCTTACCTTATTTTTCACACATGGACCATAAGGGAACATTGGAAGGTGAGAAGGGGAAAGGCCAAGCTAAACTTTTATAGGGACTGCATTAAACTTCAATTTACTATATGCCTGAATTTCCAGACCATTTTAACATGCAGCTACATTGACGTTAAACCTGAACTCCAGGCAGACATAGGGGCAGATCCACGTACATCGGCGCATATTTCCGCCGGGTGTAGCATATCTAAGATACACTTACTTTTTTTTTCGAATCCTCAAAGAATGCGCGCCGTAAGTTACGGTGGCGTAGTGTATCTTTGGTGGCGTAAGGGCGCGCAATTCAAATCGATGTGATGGGGCGTGTTTTATGTAAATACGTTGTGACCCGACGTAAACAACGTTTTTTTTAACGGCGCATTTGCCGTTCGTGGGGGTATCCCAGTGCGCATGCTCGAAATTAAACAGGAACAAGCCAATGCTTACGATGGTGACGTCATTGTACGCAAATCCCTATTTGCGAACGACTTACGCAAACGACGTAAAAAATTCAAATTTCGACGAAGGCCATACTTAACATTGAGTACGCCTCATAAGAGCAGGGGTAACTATACGCCGGAAAAAGCCGAACGCAAACGACGTAAAAAAATGCGCCTGCCGGACGTACGTTCATGGATCGCCGTATCTGCATACTCAACGCGGAATTCGACGGAAAACCCACCTAGCGGCCGCCGGAAAAATGCACCTAAGATCCGACGGCGTACTAAGACGTACGCCTGTCGGATCGATCCCTCATTCCGTCATATGTTGTTTTGTGGATACAAAACAAAGATACGACGTGGGAACTTTGAAATTACGTGGCGTATCAATAGATACGCCGGCGTAATTTGTTTGTGGATCTGGCCCCTAATGTGTAAAGCTGGCCATACACTGTTAAATATTTTTAATTCAGCCTGCAGACCAAACAAAAAAAAACCAACAGATAACCCCATCCATGCTCTACAGCATGGATGGATGACTCAATAATTCTGCCTATGTAATCCTGCCTTTGGCAGCTGTCAGATTACCCGAATTGTGGCTGCATCTGATTGGATGCAGCTGCTGTTTGGACGAAAAGTTTCAGTCTCGCTCGTTGGATTTTTCAACTGAAGGATGTCGGGCAGTATCTAAATTTGATTTGATCTCTTATACAGCATTCCTTAGACAGAGCAAATTTCAGCCAATTCCTGATAAACCATTCTGAATTTCAAGCTGTGGGTGGCCCTGTTGCCACCACTCTACCCAACATACTTCAATGTGAAAATCAAAGAAGCCAAATAGTGACTGCAGCCAGTCAGGAGCAGCACTGTTCAGGTATTCTGACAGTTGTGGGTGCTGCAGCAGGAGATTTGTCTATACTCACAGTTTAGCATAGATGGAACAATCAATAGATTTCTCTCAGTTAGCTTCTGTATAAACAATATAACTAAACAACCACTGTGCAGAGCTCCCTAGTGTGATATCTAATGAGTGGCTGCCAGCATAGACTCAGGTCTAACCTTGGGCACTCAGGTAAAAAAGGTGGTCAGTGCAGGTCACTGGCAGCTAAAACTCCTGAGGGTTTTGTTTAAATATCTGCATCTCCTGGACAGAAAAACAGTCATCTGTGCCACGATAGGCAGCTGCCTAGACTACTGCAATTCACTTTATCTGGGATTGCCAAAGATGATAGTTCAGAAGCTTCAACTCATACAAAATGCTGCGGCAAGGTTACTTATGGATGTCCCGCTGAGGGATCATATCACTCTTGTCCTCTGTGCCTTGCACTGGCTGGCAGTCCACTATCACACCTTATTTAAGGCAGGATGTATTATGTTTAAAATTATGAGAGGCCTTCCCCAACCTACCTTTGATCTCGTTTTCATAAACAAGCTCTTTGCAGATCACTTAGATCAACCGGAAGAGATTTCCTCTACATCCCGGTGCCCAAGAAGACCTGGCGTGGTGGTCGAGCTTTCTCCCACCAGGGTGCCGAGCTGTGGAATAGCCTCCCTGCCAAGCTCCAGGAGGCCCCTACTATGCCGATCTTCTGCGGGTTATTGAAGACTTGGCTTTCTATGCAAGCCTTCCCTGCGTAGCCTTTTTGATTTCACCCTCTTTGCTGCTCCTTGCAGCTCCTAGTCTCTGGGTCACTCTTCCCCAGGAACTCTGCTAAGCGCGTCGGGACCCTTCGGGTTAAGACCGCGCTATATTAAGATACTTCTCAACTCAACTCAACTCAACTCAGCTCAAAAACATATGTCCCCATATCAAAAATAAAGGCAATGCCAAGCTACTCCAAACCAATAAAGTGACCATAAAGTAATAGTGCTTACATAAGGTGGGCAAAAAAACTAAAAAAAAAGTATCCATCTGAATACAATGTGTAAAAACCACAACTCAAAAACTGCCCAGTGAGACCAAACAAATATTTTAAAAAATTTATAAATATCTCCCTAAGGGTTAAATACACTGCAAACCAGTGTAAGTGATATGTGCAATCATGTTGTCACCCTCTATGGATGCTATAGAGATAGACAGCCTGAATGTGTAAAAAAAAAAAAAACAGTAGTGTGCAAAGTGCAATATAACAATAATAGTGTCACCCTCTGCAAAAAATCGAAATCAACCATCAAATGCAATGAAAGTTTTATGAAGGAAAACCTAGTGCATGTATGTATGTATTTAGGAGGTTTTCCTTCATAACATTATAATATTTGTATGCGTTTGGTTTGCATTTTTTTAAAGTAGTGACACCATTATTGTTAAATTGCAGTTTTTGTGTTGTGTTTTTTACACATTGTATTCACATGGATACTATTTTTGAGTTTTATTGCCAACCTCATGTAATCATTTTGTAAAGGGTGTTTTGTACTAATACTTTATGGTTACTTTATTGGTTCAGAGTAGCGCTGCATTGTCTTTATTATTGTTAATTTATTTAGCTTCTGTAACAGAGAAAGTGGTATCATCCACCTGACTGTGCTCTGTGGCAGAGCTATATACATTTCAGAAATGTATGGACAGGAATACAAAACCTTTGATAGGTAAAAATGTTGCAATATACATATATTACCTGTGTATTTAACTGTTTAGCCTGTAAGCTCAGTTTTTAAGGCTAAGTTCACCTTTTCAAAATAATAAAAGCACATATTTCTGCAGGAAAAAATTGTGCATTTATAAATTTTCTGCATAGAAGCCTACAACACATTTCACCTGAGATCATGATGGTGCAATACAAAAGCCCTGCAATCTTGTCCTTCAGCCAAATGTCTTTGCCAGGGTAAGGACTTTAAGCTGGAGAGCTGGAGAATTTGTCAATGAACTACGAATGCAGTAACCACCTTACTCTTGTTCCATTGGGGACGACAATTCCACGGTGGCAGACGGCACTTGTAGTTCATTAATTTACAACTCTCTATAAATGTAAAATGTGACAGCGGCTGCAGGGGAGAAGAATCCTTTCACACTGTCATTGGGGGAGGGGAGAGGGTGGTGGGGTTTGCTTAGCATCAGGGTACATGTTACACCCTAATTATTGGTGTACCATGTAACATGTAGTGAAAGGTGGAGTTAGCTTTTACCCTTTACTGATGTATTTGGCATAATATGCTCAGTTTGAGTTGCCCAGATTTGTGACAGGACAAGCATTGTCTGCTCTGACCCACATCAATCAGGCCTCCTACACACGACCGAGTGCTGGGAGATATTTTTTTGCCGAGGAAACCGGTCGTGTGTACATTTTCGTCGAGGAAACTGCCGAGAACCTCGTCGAGCCAAAAAGAGAGCAAGTTCTCTATTTCCTCGACGGGAGTCTGATTAAAGCTTGACGAGATCCTCGACGGGCTGGTTTTCGACGAGAAACTTGGACGTCTGTAACAGACTGAAGAGTGCAAATTGTCTCTTACCAAACTTTTATTTAACATGCAAACACATGAAATTAGCAAAAGCAGGCCCAAGAGTTTAGCCAGTGGAATCGAACTTCCCCTGCCGTTGTATGTGTTGTATGTCACC
Source organism: Rana temporaria (assembly GCF_905171775.1). Classification (NCBI taxonomy): domain Eukaryota; kingdom Metazoa; phylum Chordata; class Amphibia; order Anura; family Ranidae; genus Rana; species Rana temporaria. The sequence continues at coordinate 116,830,687 of NC_053490.1, read as the reverse complement.
GCGTTTGAGAACGAAGAGATTTTGGCTTGACTGTGTGTACACAAACGTGTGTACTCAACGTTCCTCAACAAGCCTAACAAGGAACTCGACGAGGAAAACAATGTGTTTCGCCCGTCGAGTTTCTCGGTCGTGTGTACGAGGCTTCAGAAACAAATGTTCATCCAGCAGATGTAATTATATCCCAACAAATATAATTTCATGTGATTGGTTAAGGACTATTTTCACTAAGGACGCTTTAATAAACCCCCCTTCTTATTATTGTTTTTTATTGTCAGTTCATAGAATGGAACTATTATTCTTGAACACCAACATGAGTTTGATCACAATTTTGTTCTATTCCCTCAAACATACATAAAACGTGAACAGTGTTTCTGAGGAAACCTATAAAAATTTGTAATTACTGTATAAGCAATGGTCTTACTACCCTTGTAATAATAATAATAATATTAAAAAACATTTAACTGTTAATAGTTCATTTTAATCAATCGTGAGTATAACATTGAATATATTTATGCATTTTACATATGCACAAGATCACATTAAAAATGATATTCCAAAATATTAAACCAGACAAGGCAAAGCCGATCTGTTGTTTCCCCATTAAACTAGCCTTCTGTGTGCATTTATAGTCTTTTTTTATGTTTTCTTTATTGCTCCTTGACAAAACCCCCTTAAACCTCCCGTTGTGGAGGTTAGCAGAAGGAGCATTAATGGAATTGTCTCCAGAGACTTTTGGAAATGAATATGTAATAAACGTAAAGCACAGCCAGTATGAAAGAAGGTGACTGTAGACATACAGTCCAGGCAACAAGCCCCATAAATTGCCTTCTTTTTTGGTGCAGGCCCCTGAAATAACCATCATATTTTACCAGCCCATAGTAATAGAAATTCATTCAGACATCTACACAATTCCAGAGAGCCAAATCTTTAGGAAGACCGCTCAGATGAGCCATTTTACTAGATAAGGAAGAGAAAAGCAGCCAGCCCAGCTAAATCCTTGACCTGCAATTTAGAGGGTCACCCAGAGTTCAATGAGCTTCTCCAAGCCGATTTGCACAATTAAAAATATAAGATAGGCATTAGAATAATTGCATAGATATCGTCCGCAGCCACCCAGGAAAACAGGCTGATGCTGAATATTTTGATTAGCAGGAGAAAGTAATATCCAGGATATAAATGATGTGACCCAATTCATGCTGTGCCATTTCCCCCATGGAAAATAACATTACATCCTTGAAAAACTGCATTTTACATTTCAGTTTATATGTTAAAGCCGATATTACTATTAATTCTTTAAGAAAGACCGGAAAACATTTTTTTCCTCCAGCTGTTAATGTGACAACAAATCCAGCTTCTTTTTTGCAATCTGACGATCAAAATACATAGTATTTTTTCTTTTCTAATAAACTTCTTGCCTGAAGTTGCATGAAATTTAGCAATTTAGCTTCCATTTACATTTTTACTGTGCACTTGACATGCAAAGAAGGCAGCCAAAGTGTTAGTTTTTTTAGGTGCCACGGGTCATTGCTTATCCAAAGAAGAAGAATATAAATTAACATTAGTATTTGATTAGTTAAGTTTAGGTAAGATCATATTGTGCGGCAGCTCGGTAATAAAGACCAATGTTTTTTCCAACACAATTATGTGACAGGGTTGGAGCTATCCTCAAAAACTGCACATAATATGGTTGATTTACTAAACGATTCCCTATTCAGTAAACGTTCCCTGAGCTTAGTAAATAAAGTGAAGCATCGTTCTTTTTAGTCATCCAATCATGTGCAATAAAGCAACTTTCTTTTGTTTTACTTTTCCTTTCACATGACTGGGTAACCAAACTGAACACTTTAGCATTTTTTTTAGTAAGTTAAGTGATGCTTTACTTTTCAAAGAGAACTTTCACTTATACCTAATATACAGGTACTTATGAATGCATACTAAACATCCCTCAGAAACGTATGAAATGTTAGAATGGACTGTCCTCTTCCTCATAAAAATAAACCATATAAGGAAAAGGCTGTTCCGTACAATACTCAAGTATTAGTTTGACTAATAATTACAATTTTAGAAGCCAAATCTAAGCAAAACTTTTAGTGTTTTGAAGGTTTGGTTAGAGGGGGGAAGAACTAGAACCTCTGATTTTCTATCTCTTTTTTTCTTGCCTTACTTAGATTTCCCTTTACTTCCCTTTTGTCTGAATCCATTACCTTGATTAAAAACCTTATACACATACTAGAGAAATAGTTTTTATGTATGTATGCATCCCCATTGGGTAGATTTATCTTAACATCTATTCTATCTGACCCCCATCAAATAGACAAGAAATGAGGAGGTTTTACAAACAGAGATGCAGATAGAAATAAAATGTTGACTAAGGTTCTGTTTCCAAAACTATAAAAAACAAAAGAAAGCTCTGGATTTGCACTTGTATAACCAACTTTTTAAATACTTGATGGTAATGATGGTACTGATGGTAATACCACAATCTTGAACCATATTATAATTAAATGTTAACGACACTGATTTAGGACATTACCGTATTTGCCGGCGTATAAGGCTGCTGGGCATATAATACGACCCCCTACTTTTCAGTTTAATATGTTGGTTTTGACCTATTGTCAACGTATAAGGCCTCGTACAGATGGGCAAACATGTACGATGAAAACGGTCCGCCGGACCGTTTTCAGCGTACATGTCTGCCCGGAGATTTCTGTATGATGGCTGTACACACCATCATACAGAAATCCGCGCGTACTCGATACGCGGCGACGAGGCCGCGCCATCGCCGCGACGATGACGAGGCGACGTGTGCGGCCCTGGCAGTTCAATGCTTCCACGCATGCGTCGAAGTCATTCGACGCATGCGAGGGATGGCGGCCGCTCGGACATGTACGGTAGGTCTGTACAGACGACCGAACATGTCCGACGGACAGGATTCCAGCGGGCATGTTTCTAAACATGTTTAGAAATATTTGCCCGCTCGAAAAAGGCCCGGCGGGCAAATGTACGTTGGAATCCTGTCCGCTCGGCTGTACAGACGACCGAACATGTCTGCAGAAACTGGTCCGCGGACCAGTTTCAGCAGACATGTTCGGTCGTCTGTACGGGGCCTAAGACAACCCCCTAAGGCCCCGTACACACGACCAGTTTCCTCGGCAGAATTCAGCTTCCGACCGAGTTTCTGGCTGAATTCTGCCGAGAAACCCGGCCGTGTGTACACTTTCGGCCGAGGAAGCCGACGAGGACCTCGGCGAGGAAATAGAGAACATGTTCTCTATTTCCTCGTTGTTCTATGGGAGAACTCGGCCCGCCGAGGTCCTCGGCGGCTCCAGGACTGAACTGGCCGAGGAACTCGATGTGTTTGGCACGTCGAGTTCCTCGGCCGTGTGTACGGGGCCTTACTGTATGTTCAGAAACAAAGAGGCCGCCAGATACCAAATGGATATCAGCCCGCCGGGTGCTCTGTACAGCTGTATGTATTCAGTATATGCGCCACTCAGCCAATCCCGGCGGGCGATGCACTCTGTTGATGACTATAGAGCTCGCTAAGCCTGCTCGGATTGGAGTAACAACTTCTGTCAATATGAGGCTACGTAGCCTGCTCAGATTGGCAGAGGTTGTTACTCCAATCCGAGCAGGCTTAGCAAGCTCTGTAGTCATCAACAGATTGCATCGCCCGCCGGGATTGGCTGAGCGGCACATATACTGAATACATACAGCTTTACAGAGCATCCGGCGGGGTGATATCCATCGGGCAGCTGCTTCACCCGGTATTTGGCTGTGTAATTCAAGTGTAAAAGGTCGTTTTATATGCCAGAAAATACGGTACAAGTAAATATGGGTTATAAAGGATCTTGGAATTAAATGTTACCTGTACATGGTGGAAAAAAGTAACTTGAAAAAAAAATTAGTTGTGGTACTTTTGCACATTGTGGTACAACCCACTTTGGAGACCTCTGGACAGTTACCTTTTTCTATGTTAATATATCGATAGTTAATTTTTTTAAATCTTTAAAGAAGACTAGTGGCTAGTGGCTGGAAATCTTCTAGGGAGAATGGAATGCAATAAAATGGAAAACAACAGATTTAACATAAACAAGTTTTTTGCAATCATAAATGATGCTTCCTAAATAAGTGTTGTGTTCCTCAATATAATAATACATAAATAACAACTACACCTAAAATATCTAATCACTTATTACGTATGAAAGAGCAATACCGTGCTTTTCAATATTCAAGCATTTGAGAAAATAAAATTTAAATACGTCAGGTAAAGGATGTGGTGTGTTTCCATATTCTGCACTAATTATAATTTTATCTTAAAAAAAAAAAAAAGATGTTCTGATGGCCGTATTTACCTGGCTGGACTCCTTACTCTTCAGTGTTTCTGACCTGGTCATCCTCAAAGCTTCGATATGTGACCTCCATCAAATAGACAAGAAAAGAGGAGGTTTTCCAAACAGAGATGCAGACAGAAATAAAATGTTGACTAAGGTTATAACTGTTTCCAAAACTATAAAAAACAAAAGGAAGCCCTGGAGTTGCACTTGTATACCCAACAATTTAAATACTTGATGGTAATGATGGTAATACCACAACCTCAAACCATATTATAAATTAATTTTAACGGTACTGCTTTAGCAAATTACAAGCAAATATGGGAATTAAATGTTACCTGTACATGGTGGAAAAAAGTCACTTAAAAAAAATACTTTGTTGTGGTACTTTTGCACCTTGTGGTACAACCCACTTTGTGGACCTCTGGGCAGTTACTTTTTCCACGTTAGTATATTGATAGGTTAATTTTTTTATCTCTTTAAATAAGAAGACTAGTGGTTGGAAAACTTCTAGGGAGAATGGAATGCAATTTAATGGAAAAAGAAACACAGATTTATCATAAACAAGTTTTTTTGCAACCATGAATGGTGCTTATGAATTAAGTGTTGTGTTACTCAATATAATAATAATACATAAAATATGTAATCACTTATTACGTATAAAAGAGCAATACAGTGCTGTTCAATATTCAAGCATTTGAGAAAATATAATAAAATAAAATGTCAGGTAGAGGATGTGGTTTTGTTCCATATTCTGCACTAATTATAATTTTACCTTTAAAAAAACACAAATGTTCTAATGACCATATTTACCTGCTTGGAATCACCATTCTACAGTGTTTTTGACCAGGCCATCCTCAAAGCTTTAATTTCTAGCTAATGCTCACATTATACAAACACTTAGGAGGCATCATTGTAAATGTGAAATATATAGCCATGTGGCCTGAGCAGGCATTGTGCTTTCTAAGTATTTTCTACATTTCTCAGCATTTTCAGCCCTTTGTCTGTCCAATATAACCAACACTGTTAATTTGGCTGATTGAACAGAGGACAAAGGGACAGGGGACAAACAGCCTCCATTCTATAAGGAAACAACTGAAAAGGCTGTAACGTGCTTCTATTCCCAGGCCGGTTGCTAAAAGAAAACGAAGGGGGTAAGAAAAAAGCTATTTTGTGTATTTATTTCTTCACTCCCACTGCCTCCAAAGTAACGTGGCCTCCATCCCTCCAACTACAGCAACTTCAATTAATCTCTGTCATAGTGTAATCAGAAGGAGAAGGAGCATGGACAAATATGGATGGATCAGCAATTAATCTAAATCACTCTAATAGAAAGAGTTAGAGGGGGGTGTAAGTCTCTTGAGAGGTGTTTAGGCAATGAGGTAAGTACTAAGAAATCACTACAAGATACTTGTATATGTTTGCAGTAGAGTAACTAAAAGCTGATTTTAGAGAGCACCAACGTGTATATAGACATTTCATGCAAGGAAAGAGAGTAGAAATAATGTAGTCAAGAACTGTAAATAGTGCTGTTTAGTTGCTTCAGGAGTTACAGTACGAAGGCAAATACTTTTCATTTGTAATATCCTTTTTATGTTTTCAGATATCCTCTATTTATTTCACAAGCTGTGGGATGGTTACAATTATTTAGTGAGCAGCAAGCAAGAATTATTGTATAAACAAAAAAGGGTGGAAAGGGTAGGTAGCATGTTTGTGGTGATAGTACTGCCACATAATTTAGGGTTAGGCAAAGCTGAAAATCTAATTGGCTTTATTACAGCCATCCAAATAAGGGGCAGAGCTCAAAATAAATGACTGATTGCATGGCCATTGCACAGCTGGCAAGCCAAACACCAGCAATATACTAACATTGTTAGGCCAGTGATTTTACTAATCAGTACACTAACAGTGCAAAGAAAGAATTTTAATAAAACTGTTGCCCCAATTTACATCAGGTCAGGATGATTAAAAAGCTTGACCCCAAAATAGCAGATGGTGAATTACTATGCCACAATTAGAGCTAATAGTAGAAAGTGGGCAATGATTGTTATAAAATAAAATCGGCCTTGGGTGAACAGATTTCTCTGGCCTAACTTTATTTTTAGGGTTATTTTTATGCAGGACTTAAATAGTGGCAATAATTTTCTCTGCACTCAAAAAAGTCAGGAGGGCTCTGGTCTTGCGATCTTTAAGAGGGAGGGGAGAGTGGTACAAAAAGTAATAACTATGTGGAAATTAGTTGATTAAGAATGATAAATTCAGTTGTTATGTAGAGGCAGGATAGGCTTCCCTAAGAGATGAGTTTTCAGGGATTACCATATATACTCGAGTATAAGCCGAGTTTTTCAGCACATTTTTTGTGCTGAAAATGCCCCCCTCGGCTTATACACCAGTCACCTTTTTGTGCCTGATCTCCCGGACTTTGGGGACCCAGTACCAGTCGACTGTAAAAATGTGGCACACATGTAGCCCCATGTCTCCTCTACAAGTGTGCAAAGTTTGTTGTCTGGGGGATCTACGGCTGGGGAGTACCGATTTTTCAAACCTGGGCACCCCTTCCATAGACTCCCATGTTAAACGTCAGTTTAGTCATGGACACAGTGAGGCATTGGCATAGTGAGGCATGGGCACAGTAAGGCATGGACACAGTGAGACAAGGGCACAGTGAGGCATGGGCACAGTGAGGCATGGACACAGTGAGGCATGCACATGGACACAGTGAGGCAAAGTGAGGTATGCAGATGGACACCCTAGTTTTATATTTGAGTCAATACGTTTTCACAGTTTTTTGTGGTAAAATTAGGTGCCTCGGCTTATATTCGGGCCGGCTTGTACTCGAGTATATACGGTACCTAAAGGCAGACAGTGTAGGGCCAAAAGAAAATTATCCACTATTGCATAGACATGCATACTAAAGTGATATGAGCCTGAATATTAATGCAGCAAGTGTTTGGGGGAAAAAAACAATTATGCAGGTTTGAACACAATTGGTGGCCAGCTAGATGCTTGTAGAAGACATACTGTGCTGTTCTAATAGCTGTCTCTGTGAGATAATTAGACAACATCTATTTGCCTAACATATATTTGCCCAGCATATATTTATATTCTACTCAGTAACGTCACTTATGCTAAAAAGGCAGTGCAGCCAATGGCAAGAAAATAAGATTTATAATTATCTCTCAACATATTGGAAGATATGTGACCAGGTCATGATTGATTACTTTTCCAGATGAAAATAGCAATGATTTAATGATGGACATGGCTACAATCACATGTTGCCAAGTCAAAAAAACAAACAAAAAAAAAATGGTTTATCCAGTGGTTCCAAACCTGCAAAAAGAACAGTCTTTATATGACCCCTATTTTTCTTTGCTAGCCAGGTTATGTCTAAAGCGGCTTAATTTACTGAAAACTGTAAAGCGCATGTGGTGCAGAATCTCGCTCCTAATTAGGATTATCCTAAATATCAAACAAGTTGAATGCCTGCATCTGTCTATGTATGAGGTCATTGTGCCACCACTTAACCATGCATAGAATTAGCCTTCCTGGGAACATATGGTAAGGCAAACCTAGCCAAACCTAACCAAATCTTTGTATATATGGGCATATCTGTAATTATAGAACGCTTTTTAAAAGTGATGTTTCATCTTTTCAAATATGAGAAATATGCCGTGGAGGTTAAACTGGAGTGTCAGAAAACATTATTTTTAGTTTTGAATAGTGTATGTAAAGGTTATATTTATATTGTTGTCTGTGTCACCAGGTCAGAAAGTGAAGGGAAGTCTACACTTTTACAGCTATCACTGGAGATGGCTTCTGTGATCAAGCCCTTATTGGGTGAAATGTTAGAGAAGGACTGTTCTACGTGGGGCTGCAAGTGTGCTATGTCCAGGTTTGATGTGGTCTGATCTTATCAGATCGGGACTTTCTGTTTTCCGATTGAGCTAATAGAGCATGGTTGGACTCCTTTTGGTCAACACTCAAAAAATTCCAGAAGTGATGGATTTGGAGCAGTGACGTCTCTCTACATGCCAATGAAGCAGAGTTGAAATCACCCAGTAGGGACACCTGTACTAGTGTTAACTGTCAAAGACGAGGTTTCATTTTGGGGAGACTTTCTCTCACATACAATGAAAGTAAATCTCAACAATAGGGATATAGTTGATAAAAAAACAGATATTTTAAATCTTCCCAATTCCATCTTAAACTAAAAAAAAACACATTTTGTCTGGATCTCCAGTTTAACATTACTGCTCTGCCTCCACACTGATTCATTGAATTTCAAGCAAGTTTACCACCCTTTGATATGTTATTACTATTATATTATACAATTACTGTATAACTATTGCATCCAAGCAGATAATAGCATAACTAACATGGGGGTACAGCTTGAAATATTCTGTGTCAGATCAGTTTCATATTGACAATTTTAAAAATGTCTTTACCCAATAAAGAATCCTCATAACTTATCGGCACAGACACAAGAGTGATCCTGTCAGTTAAGTTACAGTAGGAAGGGAGACCGCCCTCGACACTAATGGGGTCAGTCACCTACTTGTGTCCAAGATAACCATTACCTCTGTTAAAAACACATTTGGCCGACATCCATAGACTTTCCTGGCGGTGTCTAACAAGGCACACGTCTTCCTCCTCTGATTAAGTCTGTATCTCTCTTAAAATAGACTGTTTTGTAGTCTCCTTTGTGTTAACAGGAGTATGTTAGCTTGTGGAAGTAAGCGTTATAAATCTTAGCTTTCACTAGACGTTAAATATATGACAACCATGCTGCATGAAGTTAACATGGCTCATGAGTTATGGATCAGTCTGTTCAGTGAGGAGGTGTATAACTTATTACATATGTAAAGTATTCAGCAGAAAATGTGAGTGATTTCCATCATGAAGGTTAAACTAGGTTGTGTATATACCTATTTATTACAGTGTACTAGAGAAATAATGAACCTTCAGTAATTGGATCAATATTTTTTTGGAAATATGTTCTTTAATTACTGGTTTAATGAAAATAATTTAGTGTCACTCTCTCTTTCTTTCTATTTCTATGTCTTACAGTGGCCAGATTCTTAGAATGAAAATTGAGCACTTAAAACAAATCAGCCTTTAAAATTGATTTTCACCATTCATTGAGTGAATAGAATTGTGAGGTTATGCCTGGATTAGAAATGGAAAGGATTTAGTGCCAATCAACAGTACACTCATAATCAGGTTCAAGGCTCACAAAGTTCTTGGAGCTGCTTGGCCTTTAATGACGTGACCTAAGCCAATTGGCATGACTCTCACCATGTTAGATAGTTTTACCTTCATAGGATAAATGGGAAATTGTCCTTCAACATACCAGAAATCACAATTATGCCAGTCTATAATTCTCTAACCTTAAAACATTGTAAAGTTCTGTGTATAATATTAATATTTGGTGTGACTACCCTTTGACTTCAAACCAGCATCAATTCTTACACTTTTTGTAGGATTGGAGTCAGGTGTATGATTAACCAAATATACCAAGCAGGTGCTAAAGATCATCCATTTCATATGTAGGTTGAAACACAGTTATTAACTGAAACAGAAACAGCTTTGTAGGAGGCTTAAAACTGGGTGAGGAACAGTCAAACTCTGCTACTAAGGTGAGGTTGTAGAGGAAAACAGGTCATACACCATGACAAGATTGAGCACAGCATCAAAGCACAAAATAGTTATACTGCATCAGCAAGGTCTCCCCCAGGCAAAGATTTCAAAGCATACTGGGGTTTAAGATGAGCAACAAGCAATGTTGAGAACCGTAAACGCAGTGGTTGGCCAAGGAAACGTAATGAAACAGATGAAAGACACAAAATGACTTTGACATGGGAAGATGTCCAGCAGTGCCATCAGTACAGACCTGACAGAAACCAGTGGGACTCAAGTACACCCATCTACTGTCCAGAGAAGTCTGGCCAGAAGTGGTCTTCATGGAAGAATTACGCCCCAAAAGCCATAACTCTGATTTGGAAACAAGGCTGACCAACTCAACTATGCATTATAATATAGAAACCTGGGTGCAGAAAAATGTCAGTAGGTGCTCTAGTCTATAGCAGGAAGCAGTTTGATCCCCAAAGGGCTGGAGGGCAGTGATAAATGTCTGCAGGCAACAGTGGGGCTACATTTCTGCAAATGCAAATTAAGTTGGATATTTGGTCAGGATCAATTCTGAGAAATACAGGCTAAGAAATACAGGCAGATACTTATCCATCAAGCCATACCATCAGGGAGGCATGTGATTGGCCCCAAATGTATTCTCCAGCAGGTCAACAACCCCAAACATACAGCCAATGTCATTAACAACTATCTTCAGCGTAAAGAAGAACAAGGAGTCCTGGAAGTGATGTTTTGGCCCCCACAAATCCCTTATCTCAACATCATTAAGTCTGTCTGGGATTACATGAAGAGACAGAAGGATTTGAGGCAGCCTACATCCACAGAAAAATGTATTCACACCTGCCTAAAATGTTTGCACAATAGTGTATATATACGTTATGAACAGTATATATTATATAAAAAGAAAATATATATATATAAGGGGGGAGCCCGGGGGGTATTTAAGCAGACCATGCTCCTTGTCCGTTCAGGTGCCTGATTCGTTACGTCACCAAGCTGACTCTTCCCAGCTCACTTTGTGTTCATGAGTCTGTCGTTCCCGAACTTAGTGTGTTGCGGTTTCTATTAGTGTTGCGGTTTCTATTAGTGGTTTTGTCGATTGAGTCTGGCTCCCTGTCACAGGTAGGATTTGCAACAATTTTTCTATCATGTTCAAATCGTGTTCCATTCATTATGTTCCTCATTTTCATATGTTCAGTTCCCGCTGTGGAGCTTACAAAACATTCATAAGACACCGGTATGCAGACATTATTCCACCAAACATGCCAATCCTTTGAGTTATTGAGTTATTTCCCTGAATGCATCACACACAGCGCTGCACCACACGGCCAGTTACAGGCCATTTTACTGTTATACTTTCCGATTCCTATTGGATTCCTTATATACTTACTACAGTCCAATTCGAACCTAGTCACGTCTGCGGCTCAATGGTTCGCATCGGATGTATTCCGCACACCGATGCACATCGGGTCATGTCACTTACCCTTCAACCAATTTGTATCGGTTCATGTAATTTACTCTGTTCATATGATTGACCCTATTAACTGATTCGTATCAAATTAATTTTATACTAATCACAGTCCAGTTCAAACCTAGTCACGTTGGCGGCACAACGGTTCGCATCAACTACATTTTACGCCAATTCATATCAGTTTATGTCACTTACCCTACTAACAATTCGTATCGGACTTATTGCATACCTACTACAATCTGATTTGAGTCCAACTGTTTAGGATTACGATCCATTCAACCTCTTTTTGACTAACAACACCCGGTGCCCAGTAATGGTGCTCAACCGACTACTGTCTCACCTACCCAGCCAATTATACTCTAGTCTGTTTCTGCCTTTTCCGGCCAACCCCTTGAGTGGCAGACAATTTGTCATGCACGTAAGGATCCTATTGGTCAACTTGGGCCTTAACCCTGGTCGGTACTCCGGACATTCCTTTCCAGATCGGTGCAGCCTCGGTTTTATCTCAGCACGGAGTGCCAGACCATATGATCAAGAAATTAGGCAGATGGAAATCCAACTGCTTCGCAAGATAGATTTCAAATCCTCAGGTGGAAATGGCACAAGCCTTTACCAAGCTTACTCAATGATGACAGAATCAATAAAGAATTACTTCCCTATCTGGGTATTTTTGCCCCCTTTTCTTGGCATACCGACCAGACGACCAAGGCACACCTCAAATCTATGTTATGTTGTAAGTCTTGTCGCGTGTTTATGTGATCCAAATTTGTCTCGGTCATAGGGCCATAACCTTAAATAAGAAGGGCAGTATGGTGGCCTGAATGTATGGAAGGAGCCTGGGGGTATTTAACCACTTAAGGACCGCCAAACGCAGATATACGTCGGCAGAATGGCACGGCTGGGCACAATCACATACCTGTACGTGATTGTTAAAATCCCAGCAGTGGGTCGTGGGCGGGCACCCGCGGCACGTGCCCGCGACCCGGTCCGAAGCTCTGGGACCCGGTCGCCGCTGGAGTCCCGCGATCGTTTCCCGGAGCTGAAGAACGGGGAGAGGTGTGTGTAAACACACCTTCCCTGTTCTTCGTTGTGGCGCTGTCATTGATCGTCTGTTCCCTGATGGCGATCAATGACGTCACACGTCCAGCCCCGCCCCCCTACAGTTAGAAACACATATCAGGTCACAATTAAACCCTTTAGCGCCCCCTTGTGGTTAACTCCCAAACTGCAATTGTCATTTTCACAGTAAACAATGCATTTTTATAGCATTTTTTGCTGTGAAAATGACAATGGTCCCAAAAATGTGTAAAAATTGTCGGATGTGATAATGTCGCAGTCACAAAAAAAAAAACGCTGATCGCCACCATTAGTAGTAAAAAAATAAAAAATAAAATAAAAATAAAATAAAACTATCCCCTATTTTGTAAACGCTAAAAATTTGGTGCAAACCAATCGATAAATGCTTATTGCGATTTTTTTTACCAAAAATAGGTAGAAGAATACGTATCGGCCTAAACTGAGGAAAAAAATGTTTTTTTTATATATTTTTGGGGGATATTTATTATAGCAAAAAGTAAAAAATTATTGAATTTTTTTCAAAATTGTCGCTCTATTTTTGTTTATAGCGCAAAAAATAAAAACCGCAGAGGTGATCAAATACCACCAAAAGAAAGCTCTATTTGTGGGAAAAAAAGGACGCCAATTTTGTTTGGGAGCCACGTCGCACGACCGCGCAATTGTCAGTTAAACCGACGCAGTGCCGAATCGCAAAAGGGGGCCTGGTCCTTTACCTGCATTTTGGTCCGGGTCTTAAGTGGTTAAGCAGACCACTCGCCCATGCTCCTTGTCAGTTGCAGTGCGCGATACCCTCCCTCCCATCTTCTTTTTAGAGCACTTCTCAGCACATTATTCTCCCCAATCATCCTTTACTTATCTTGGGTATGCCCCCTTTTCTTGACATACCGACTACATGACCAAGGCACACCTCAGGTCTATGTTATGTTTTAAATCTTGTCCCGTGTTTATGTGATCCACATTTGTCTCGGTCATAGGGCTAGAGTACACCCCTCACATTTTTGTAAATTTTTTTATTATATCTTTTTATCTTTCAACACTGAAGAAATTACACTTTGCTAAAATGTAAATAGTGAGCGTACAGTTTGTATAACAGTGTGAATTTGCTGTCCCCTCGAAATAACTCAACACATAGTCGAATGTCTAACCCGCTGGCGACAAAAGAGAGTACACCCCAAAGTAAAAATTTACAAATTGGGCCCAATTAGCCATTTTTCCTCCCTGATGTCATGTGACTCGTTAGTGTTACAAGGTCTCAAGTGTGAATGGGGAGCAGGTGTGTTAAATTTGGTGTTATCACTCTCAATCTCTCATACTGGTCACTGGAAGTTCAACATGGCACCTCATAGCAAAGAACTCTCTGAGGATCTGAAAAAAAAATAGTTGTTCTACATAAAGATGACCTAGGCCCAGATTCTCAAAAGAGATACGACGGCGCATCTCCAGATACGCCGTCGTATCTCTGCCTAGCGCCGTCGTATCTATGCGACTGATTCTTAGAATCAGTTACGCATAGATATCCCTTAGATCCGACAGGCGTAAGTCTCTTACGCCGTCGGATCTTAACTGCAATTTTTTTTTGCCCGCTAGGTGGCGCTTCCGTCGATTTCCCCGTTGAGTATGCAAATTAGCTAGATACGCGAATTCCCGAACGTACGCGCGGCCGACGCAGTAAAGTTACGACGTTTACGTTAGGCTTTTCCCGGCGTAAAGTTGCCCCTGGGTCTATGAGGTGCAGTCAATTTTAAGTATGGCCGTCGTTCCCGTGACGAAAATTTAAAAAGTTACGTTGTTTGCGTAAGTCGTCCGTGAATGGTGCTGGACGTAATTTACGTCCACGTCAAAACCAATGACGTTCTTGCGACGTCATTTAGAGTAATGCACGCTGGGATTTTTTAGGGACGGCGCATGCGCAGTTCGTTCGGTGCGGGGGCGCGCTTCATTTAAATGATACACGCCCCCTACCCGCCGAATTTGAATTCCGCCGGGTGATTTACATTACGCCGCCGCAACTTTACACGCAAGTGCTTTATGAATAAAGCACTTGCCTGAAAAACTTGTGGCGGCGTAACGTAAATCAGATACATTACGCCCACCCAAATTTACGCCCATCTACGAGAATCTGGGCCCTAGGCTATAAGAAGATTGCCAAGACCCTGAAATTGAGTTGCAGCACAGTGGCCAAGACTATACAGCTGTTTAACAGGACAGGTTACACTCAGAACAGGCCTTGCCATGGTCGATCAAAGAAGTTGAGTGCATGTGCTCAGCATCATGTGCTCATGCATCTTTGGAAAATAGACTTATGAGTGCTGCCAGCATTGCTGCAGAGGTTGAAGGGGTGGGGGTTCAGCCTGCCAGTGCTCAGACCTTACGCCGCACATTGCATCAAATTGGTCTGCATGGCTGTTGTCTCAGAAGGAAGCCTCTACTAAAGATGATGCACAAGAAAGCCCGACAACAGTTTGCTGAAGACAAGCAGACTAAGGACACATCATGTGGTCTGATAAGACCAAAATAAACTTATTTGGTTCAGATGGTGTCAAGCGTATGTGGCGGCAACCAGGTGAGGAATAAAAAGGCAAGTGTGTCTCGCCTGCAGTCAAGCATGGTGGTGGGAGGGTCACGGTCTGGGGCTGCATTAGTGCTGCTCGCACTGGGGGGCTACAGTTCATTGAGGGAATTATTAATGCCAACATGTACTGTGACATACTGAAGCAGAGCATGATCCTCTCCCTTCGGAGCCTGGGCCGCAGTGCAGTATTCCAACATGATAATGACCCCAAACACACCTCCAAGACCACCACTGCCATGCTAAAGAAGCTGAGGGTAAAGGTGATGGACTGGTCAAGCATGTCTCCAGACCTAAATTCTATTGAGCATCTGTGGGGCATCCTCAAATGAAATGTGGAGCAGCTCAAGGTCTCTAACATCCACCAGCTCGGTGATGTTGTCATGGAGGTGTGGAAAAGAATTCCAGTGGCAACCTGTGAAGCTCTGGTGAACTCCATGCCCAAGAGGGTAGTACTGGAAAATAATGGTGGCCACACAAAATATTGAAACTTTGGGCCCAATTTGGACATTTTCACTTAGGGGTGTACTCACTTTTGTTGCCAGTGATTTAAACATTAATTGTGTGTTGAGTTATTTTGAGGGAACAGCAAATTTACACTTTTATACAAGCTGTACGCTCACTACTTTACATTGTAGCAAAGTGTCATTTCTTCAGTGTTGTCACATGGAAAGATATACTGGTAATACAATATTTACAGAAATGTGAGGGGTGTACTTACTTTTGTAAAAAACTGTGTATATACAGATATATATATGTGTGTGTGTGTGTATAGTGTCTATCTACCTATCTATCTATCTATCTATCTATCTATCTATCTATCTATCTATCTATCTATCTATCTATCTATATATCTTTCTATCTATCTATCTATTGTAGTAAAAGTAATAGTGGTAAAAAATGGATATAAAAGAAAATTATAGTATCCCTATAAGGGAAAGAGTTCTGTGGTTTGGCTTTTTGTGTAATGTCTGTATTTGCAGAGCCTAGACACCACTTTCCTGTTGTCTTTGTCATGATGGATGCATAGTGCATAGTTTAAAAGACAGGAAGTGACACAAGAGGTCAATGTAGTAAAACAAATTAAATAAAAAGGAAAGGCAAAAAACAGTTAGGTGCTCCATTTACACCTGTGCGTTTTTAGTACACATGAAATGGCAAGGAAGTGCATAAGGAGACATAAACCATATGCCAACAAAGATGAGTTAAAGTGCAAAAAAAAAAGTTCAGGAAAAATGCAAATCACATGCACTTTATTCAGGAGGTTTCTTTTTTTGCATCTATAACCAGACCAACTGACTTTTATGGTAACTATTGAAGAAATTATAAATGGAAAGATTCCAGATCCTTTATCTGAAAAAGGAAAAAAAGGCAGTGGCGGTAGTTGTGGTGGATATCACAAGCAGTGGATTACACTGTGAAGATACACGATTCATACGTGTAAATATATATCTTTACTCAATTAAAATGCATATAAGACCCAAACTTTTTTCCCGGGACAGAGAAGGGAAAGCCTAGAACCTTTGTCAAGTTTTTACTGTTATCTTATACTTTGTTATAAAGATTTCCCCTCACTTCCTTTCCTGCTGACATGGTTTTGCCAGACAGAAAATAATAGGGAACTCTATATCAACAGCACAGACAAATATAAAGATGCATTTTTTTGGTAAAGTAGGGGAAGGCTAGAATCTCTGTCACATTTTTTAAAATTTTCAGTATGGTTAAACCATTGTCAGTAAGATAGGAAGTGTGCATAAATCTCCCTTAATTCAAACCCTTCCCCACTCAATCCAATCTCTGTTGCTTATTCATCCAGAGTGTAGGCATGCTAATACAGGAGGTGTTTTACTGGCTGGATCACTAGATGAAAACAGAGGGAAGAAAGCCTAACAAAATGAATGCCGCGGCCACATCTAATGATTGGTAAGCTGCAATGCATTATATTTTTGGTTAAAGGGTCAGTAAAGGAAAAACATTTTTTGCCTAAAATTAATGTCTGCAATGTAGACAGACAGAATAGTGTAATGATTCTGTTAAAAAACGAGTAAATACCTATTAAATTCCTTCATCTATATCACCTCCGGCATTCTAGTTTCTGTTCTCTCATTCACTTCCTGGTTTGCATCGCTCGTTCATGTAAGAACTAAATTTCCCAGTATGCATTGCAGCACACCCAGTAATTCGCACCTCCTCACATTCACAGATGTAGTTCTCAGGAAGGGATGAGCATGTTACTGACCACCGCAGTAAAGCCTCCCATCACGGTGGTCAGTAAAAGCAGACAAGCAGGAAGTGAACAGAACAGAGAAGAACAGAGCAACTTCTGAGCAAAATAGAACAATGAGGAAGTGAAAAGAGGAATGTCTGCAGGTAAAGGATGCTTATTATGAAAAACATGTTTTTCCTTTACAACCCCTTTAAGGGTTTAGAACCACTTTAAGAATTCTAATGTAGCCCTACCTCCATAGGAGCCCCTGGAATTGAGTCCCCCTTTTCCTGCACAGCCAGGCAACAAGCCTTTTCAACTCTCATTCAGAGACAAGGAATCAGTCCATGGGCTTGTTTTTGTTGTTTTATTGGGGAAAACAACTTGAATAGGGTATAGGGATTATGGGATGCCCACCTTGACTTGAAGAACAATGGTGAGAGAAACTTCCTTCCTTATATGATCCAGAAAAATGAACATACACTTGAATGTATTCCTTCCAGAACAGCAACAGTCTCTATGAATTTACAGGAGCTCTGTTTCCCATAGTAGAATAGTAGCAGAATCTCAATTTGCAGGAGCTCTAAGTCCCCTTTTTTCGAAAATACCAGCCCACCTGGCTGCTTAGCAAAAGGGATTGGGTTACAGCTTGCTAGCACAGTGCCAGAGAAGCTTGCTTACATCCGCTAACTTTAACGCTTTCAACCCAGGGGTGTGAAGTAGTGCTCACATTGTCCCTGGAAATCCTGCTGCCCAGAAAAAAATATTGTTCAGGCCTCCTACTGTACAGGTCCTTCTCCACAAGCAAGGGTGTCTCCCAAACGAGACCATGGGATAGTAGAAATCTCTCAGTACTTCTTCCTTTCTCAGATCCCAGCCTGGAGGCGGAGCCCCCTCAACCAGGGGTCCTCTCCCAGGCTACATGACACAGCTTCCTCTTTCAGCTTCCTACAGTACCTGGAGGCAGAATCTCTTCAACCCGGGGGCCCTTCCCAGGTGACATGACACAGCTTTCTTACTCCATCGTCAACACAAATCCCCTGCTGGCCAGGCTTTACGATATTTAAAGCAGGAGTTCACCCAAAAATCAACTTTCTGCAGTTAGATCCAGCATACTGCTGACATCTGCAGTATGCTGGTCTTTTTTATTTTATTTTGGTACTTATTGTTTTAGCAGTATTTCTTCTATGGCTCCGAGCGGGGAATCCTGCGGGGAGACACTTGGCTGTTTACGGCGCCTGTGCCTGCCGTGTAGAGCTGACTGCACAGGCGCCGTAAATTGCAGAGTGTCACTCGTGTGTATTTTCAGAAGCCGTGACGCGCTATCGAAGGCTGTCAATCAACTTGCTTGTCTTCGGGAATGCCTATACCAGGAAGTAATCCCCGCTCGGAGCCATAGAAGAAATACTGCTAAAACGATAAGTACCAAAAAAAAAAAAAAGACCAGCATACTGCAGATGTCAGCAGTATGCTGGATCTAACTGCAGAAAGTTGATTTTTGGGTGAACTCCCGCTTTAAGGGCTAACCCAGCCATCCTGCCAGGTCTTTCTGCCTGGGGTTTGGCCAGATTCGTCTAGTGTGCAGGTCAGGACCTCCTGGCCTCTGCCCACTGACTTCCAGAAGCTTCTTCAAGCTTCTAGAACCAGGGGGAGGCACCAGAGACCTGCCCTGTAGAGCCCTCCAGTCCTACCTGGAGTAACCTGACCCAATTACAGACTTAAACAACTACCATGAGTCACAAAATAAATTTACCTATGCTAGTTGCACACTAGAGAGTGTTTCACTAATATTAAGTAATATTTCTGTTATTTTTGGACGAAGATGATTCCATGGGTTCTGTTACCTTTAAATGCTGCACTCCAGAACTTAATTTATAAGGAAAAGGGACTAATAAAAATACTAAAAGAAAAATGAGACAGAGTTAGAATGTGATTACTGAACTGAAAATAGCCAAGTGTGTGTTTAAGTAGTGATGAAGATTATTTAGAAAGCAAAACAAAGAGATTTACTGCAGAGCGGCCCAGTCATGATGCAGATCCTTATATACTATGCTATTTCTCCCTCTAACACAGCATCAAGATGACATAACATTTTTATGGTTAGCAATTCCACCTAGCAGCAGTAGGGTGGTCAGATTGAGTTCCAACCACTGCACTACTTGCCTGGAGTTTGCATGTTGTCCCTGTGCCAGCATGGGTTTCCTCCAAGTACTTTAGCATGTATATGTATGAATGTGAGTAAGCTCCTTGAGGGCAGAAACTGATGTGAATGTACAATATTTATATAAATAGCTGCTTAAACTGACGGTGCTTTATATGTACCTGTATCAAATGTATCAAATCTATGTATAGCAATGATTTGTAAAGTAGAAATGATAACATTATTAGCAGACTGCTAGGTTTTTACACAATAGAACAGGGAAGCAGTTAGACTATTTCAGGACTCTGTCAACTTAATCAGCACTAATATGACGCAAAGGAACTCGACCTTCCTCTGCCCTTTGCAGGCAATGAAAATGCAGCTAAGTCCACAACAAATGAGCACATCTTACTTCAGCACAAACCTATGAGCTAGACAATCTATTGCAGTTTAGCTTAGCCCACTATCAAGCTCATAGAAGCACTGGCTTACCTAAAAATAAAAATGCCTACAAGGAATATTGGGGTCTAAGGACATAACTTGAAAGCAATGCCCAAAAAACCTTACTGTGGAAGTCAGTCAGTTGTGGAGCTTGAATATGAACTACTAGGAAAATATGATCCCATGATTGAGCAGGAGTTTCCCTTATTTTGTTCATGTGTTGTAATCCAAGGTGAAAAGTAGGAGTAGAGACACAATATTTCAGGGTTGCAGGTTCTGGACAATAACATTAACTCTTCTTTCTAAATTGGCTGAAATTCAAATTGTCAACTACCCTGTGGGAATAGTCAACAAAAGTTGCCAAAAAAAATCGTCTGGGTGGAAGATTCTCGGCCAAACAGTGACTGCATCCAGGGCTGGCGCAACCTATAGGCAAGGTAGGCGTCGACCTAGATTGCACATTAGTTGGCACCAGCATAGGGCGGATTATGGCGCCGGGGGGGGGGGGGGGGGCGTTAAAATATTAATCTCCAGTCACTTGCTGGGGATTCCCTTCTTGCCAACTGTCTCCCCTTTGTGTTAGGCATCCCACTTCTATTGTGTTCTGCTGAGCTGTGAGCGCGGCCACATACATTGCCGTACATGACAGGTGGCATAGTGTCTAGCCAGGCACCTCCCTGTCCCGACACGCTGTAAAGCCTGTCTCCCCCCGCTCTTCACAGGCTCACAGTACAGGCACCAGGAGCATTGCATAGCCGCTTTGGGCCCCCCTCCCCCAGTACATCTAGGGAGTGGGGCGGTGCATAATTCCTGGCCACGCCTTCGGCTTCTGTATAGGCGCTAAGGAGTGCCCGTGCAAGGCAGTCACATGTGGGAGGGCTTAAACCCTCTAGGTCCGCCCTCAGTGTGCACCGCTGCCTGACCTGGTATACACTAGGAAAAATTATGGAGAATGATAATGCAACAGGTGTGTTGGCTGGGGGGGAGTGATGAAATGAGACATAGGTGTATAGAGGGGGGGGGGGGTTGTTGGAGCCATCGGTGTGCTGGATGGGGGGGAGGGAGTGATTGTAGGCATAGATGCATTGTTGTGCTGAATGGGGGAGGGTGATTAAAGGCATAACGTGTCCATATACTACCCTAGCCTGTCCATATACTACCCTAGCCTGTCTATATACTACCCTAGCCTGTCCATTTACTACCCTAGCCTGTCTTTTTACTACCATAGCCTGTCTTTTTACTACCATAGCCTGTCCATATACTAACCTAGCCTGTCTATATACTACCCTAGCCTGTCCATATACTACCCTAGCCTGTCTATATACTACCCTAGCCTGTCCATATGCCTGCGGATCATATCTGGCGTGAGGAAGTGAGCCGGTGCCGCCACTATTTGTCTTCAGGCCGGGTCCAGATGCACAGGTGCGGGCCGCAAAAATCTTAACCCCCCCCCACCTTCACCTCCACCGTATACATAGGAAGTCATTTTGAGGCCAAGGGGGTGGCAAAATTAGGTTTTTCCTAGGGTGTCAAAAATCCTTGCACCACCCTATAAGATGCAGTCAATGTTCAGGTATCCAGGCAGCCGTAGGCTGAGCGAAAGAAATCTAGAAATGTATAGCTAGCTTTGGACTAGATTTTTTGTTTATCATGATAGTTCAACCAGTGCAGGATACACTGCTACTTAAGTAGATGATGTCAAAATGCAAGGTGAGGCAGATTGTTCTAGCACAGACAGTACAGTGGCCAGGCCTGAGCAGGGGGCACAAAGGACAATTACTGTCTGTTGTACCTAGGGTTGCCAACTCTTAGGGCTATTCACATTTCACAAGCAGTGAGTAGCCATTTCATCATCTACTTACAACCACGTGTGTTGCGCAAAGTTCCAGGGCACTTGTAAAGAGGCACAATTCAATTGAACGTAAAAGCGACATGACATGTGTACACCCCTGGCCACTAACTCTGAAGCTAAAGGGGATAGGAGTTGGAGGGCGGTGACTCAAACCAGGGGTTTTACTACTCCCTAATCACTAGTGTGAGCAAAAATCTAGTTTTGGGCTCAAATAGAGACTTAGGGATTGATTTACTAAAGCCAAATAGGCTGTGCACTTTGCAAAGTGCAGTTGCTCCCGAGCTTAGTAAATGAGGTAAAGCTTCACTTTGCAAAAAATATCCAATCACATGCAAGAAAAAAAAAACTGAATTTTTGCTTGCACATGATTGGATAATGGATGTCAGCAGAGTTTCCGCTCATTTACTAAGCTCTGGAGCAACTGCTCTTGCAGAGTACAACTGCACTTTGCAAAGTGCACAGCCTATTTGACTTTAGCAAATCAACCCCATTGTCTATAGCACTACAATAATGAATGATAATTTTAAAAATTACACATGAATGTTAAGCAAAAAACAGCAAAATATAGCTAAGGAAGAAAAGGAAAAAACGAAATATAGTGGGGTTAACTAAGGTACAGAAAAAAACTGCGCTAACCAAAACAATAAAACAATAAGGCAATGATGAACCAGAAGGCTGCAATTACGTGGTATAAACACAATTAAGATAGATAAAGAAAAAACTTTGCCAGCAAAAAATTACTAGAAAACGAAGGCTAGATAAAAAGTGGATACAAATAAATGTAGATATCAACCACATAAATATCAACCACATAAATAATTTGATTGAATAAATAATGTCCCAAATGTGTTGATTAAACTTGTTGGTATCCACAATCAAGACAGACAGCACCACAGTGAGTTATGACATCCGTGAGAAACCGCCACCATATAGAGAGCGGCTTACCAAAATGACAATGCTTAAAAAGCATTAAGAAATGTAGTATCCGTCCTCGGGTTGAAACACTGGATCAGGGTGCCCCAGAGATGTAACATCCGATCGTGAGACTGCTAACTCTTTCAGACATGTGGTCCGGGGTAGATATGTGCATTCCCATTCGTACAAATGTTATTTTCGTACGAAAATGTTCATTTTCGTACCCGCAGAATAATGTGTACATACGAAAAAAATTTAAGCACCAAAATACGAAAACGACGGGATTACGAATGAGTCGCATAACGAACAACCGCAAATACGAACGAACGATCCGACGAAAATACGACAAAACGAAAACGGCAAAAGAACGAATATGACATCTATAACAAAATACTTGCATTCTGTATTTTGTTTGAATCCTTGTTCTGTTCGTATTTTGATTTTCAGTCGTAAGTTCATATGACATCTAACAAAAGATTTTCATTCTGTATTTTGTTTGAATCCTTTTTCTGTTTGTATGGTCATATGACATCTTATAACAAAAGATTTGTATTCTGTATTCTGAATTCCTTTTTTCTGTTCGTAATTTAGTTTCAAAATAGAGAATGCAAATCTTTTGTTATAAGATGTCATTTTCGTTTTTTTGAATGGACAGTGAGTGTAGTTAGTTAGTGAAGCAGCTTCTCTTTTGTGCTGAGTACAGTAGTACAGTAAAGCCAAATAAACTTTTCTGTGGATTTTCGTCTGAAGGGAGATCAGTTGGCCAGACTTTTGAACCTGGAACCCAAAAATGGTTTTCTGATGGAGTTTAAAAACGAACGAACATTCGGTAAAACGATCGTTTTTATGTTTGTTGTTAAAAAAGTCTGACCAAGTGTATGGGGCTTAACAATAGTTAATATGGATGAGCCGCGTGTTGAAAGTGCCGCGAATCCCGCAATATATTTACGAAAGTACAAAATGACGAAAATTCACGAAAATTATTGTCTAACAAGTAACGAACATGAATTAAACAGAATAACGAACCATCCCGCATGTACGAAAATAAAACGGTAACCAAAATACGAAACGATCGGAGTACGAAAAAATCGCGTCGTACGAAAAACGAACGGGAACGAACAGGAAAACGGGCGTCTTACGAAAAACGAACGGGAACGAACCTACGGAACGATACGAAACGGAACAAAAAAAAACAAATTTTTTTTCTGTGCACATGTCTAGTCCGGGGATCATAAATGATAAAAAACGGGCCATAGCATAATACCGTTTTAAGAGATTTATTTAAAAGAAGACTATTGTACTTACAGACAAACTGTACGCCGTCCCGTGACATCACCGTGCTTGATATGAAGGAGGAAGGGCTCCTATAGTGCCGGCTGGCATCTTTTTATACGCTTTTTTACAAGTGGCAATTTTATTAAATCATCCCCTGTGTGTTGCTGTTAGTTTTGTCAAATATGCTAATGGAGTTAAATCTTATTTACCGCTTCCGGGTGCGCAAAATCTTGTACCAGGCACTGCTCATCACCTGTCCAATACAGTCCTAACAGTGAAGCATGGTGGTGGCAGTATCATGCTGTGGGGGTGGTGCTGCTCCCGCTATGATTGAACTCAGTGGGTCCAGCGGCCGCATTGGCCCCCGCGACCCACCGATCGTTCACAGGAGAGACGAATCATCGGTGTGCCGAAATAAAGCCCATCGCTGATCTGTCATGGAGGAAAAGTGAGAGATTGTGTTTCAGCTAAGCTCCAGTGAATTCACTCCCCCACTACAGTTAAAAACACCTCCCAGGGAAGACATTTAACCCCTTGAACCCACCCTAGTGTTAACCCCTTCCCTGCCAGTGGCAGTTATACAATGATCAGTGCATTTTTATAGCACTGATCACTGTATTGGTGTCACTGGTCACCAAAAAGTGCCACTTAGGGTCAGATTTGTCAGCCCCAATGTCGCAGATCGCCGGCATTACTAGAAAAAATAGTTCAAATAAAATAAAAGTCCCTAAATCTATCCCGTAGTTTGTAGATGCTATAACTTTTGTGCAAACCAATCAATATATGCTTATTGGGATTTTTTTTTTACAAAAATATGTAGCAGAATACATTTTGCCCTAAATTTATGAAGACATTTTTTTTCTTTGTAGATATGTATTATATCAGAAAGTAAAAAATGTTGTTGTTTTTTTCAAAATTGTCTGTCTTTTTTTGTTTATAGTGCAAACAATAAAAAATGCAGAGGTGATCAAATACCACCAAAAGAAAGCTCTATTTTGGAGAAAAAAACACATGCATTTTATTTGGGTACAGTGTCGCGCGACTGCGCAATTGTCAGTTAACCACTTAATGACTGCCGCACAACGATATACGTCAAACCACCAAAAGAAAGCTCTATTTTGGAGAAAAAAACACATGCATTTTATTTGGGTACAGTGTCGCGCGACTGCGCAATTGTCAGTTAACCACTTAATGACTGCCGCACAACGATATACGTCAGCAGAATGGCACGGCTGGGCAGATGGACGTACCGGCACGTCCTTTACATCTACCCAGCCGCGCCCACGACCCAGTCTGAAGCTCCGGGACCGGGACCGCGAGACCCGCAGACCCGATCGCCGATGGGGTCCCGCGATCGGCCCCCGGAACTGAAGAACGGGGAGAGCCGCGTGTAAACACGGCTTCCCCGTGCTTCTGTGGCGGCTGCATTGATCGTGTCATCCCCTTTATAGGGAGACACAATCGATGATGTCACTCCTACAGCCACACCCCCCTACAGTTGTAAACACACACTAGGTGAAACATAACCCCTTCAGCGCCCCCTGTGGTTAACTCCCAAACTGCAACTGTCATTTCCACAATAGAAAATGCATTTTAAATGAATTTTTGCTGTGAAAATGACAATGGTCCCAAAAATGTGTCAAAATTGTGCGAAGTGTCCGCCATAATGTCGCAGTCACGAAAAAAATCGCTGATCGCCGCCATTAGTAGTAAAAAAATGTTTTTTTATAAAAATGCAATAAAACTATCCCCTATTTTGTAAACGCTATAAATTGTGCGCAAACCAACCGATAAATACTTATTGTGATTTTTTTTACCAAAAATATGTAGAAGAATACGGCCTAAAGAGTATCGGCCTAAACTGAGGAAAATATTATTTTTTTATATATTTTTGGGGGATATTTATTATAGCAAAAAGTAAAAAATAAAAAAAAATAAAAAAAGGACGCCAATTTTGTTTGGGAGCCACGTCGCATGGCCGCGTAATTGTCAGTTATAGCAATGCAGTCCCGAATCGCAAAAAGGGGCCTGGTCCTTTACCTGCATTTTGGTCCGGGGCTTAAGTGGTTAAAGCGATGCAGTGCTGTATCAGAAAAAATGGCCTGGTCAGGAAGTTGGTAAAACCTTCCGGGGGTGACTTGGTTATATTTATTACTGAATTACAGCTAAAGAGAGTCTGCCACTTACAGTATTCCTTGCCCCTTACCTGATACCTAGTGAGCTGTGTAAGTGGGTAGACTACAGAGGGTTTCTAAGCCCCATTCTGATCATAAAGGGGTTTCACAACCTTTTCCTCTTTGGACATAACTGTGGCTTTCTTTTCAGCATCAGCTAAGCCTCTCGACTTTGCTCATTCTGGGACTAAGATGTAATACATCAAAGCTGAATGCTTTCAGATTCGCTGTCCAGATCAGAAAAAGAGCCTCATGTGCTTGGATTCCTTATCATACTGGGATCAAGGCATATATCAGTAGTTTGCAATATAGAAGAACACTTTAATATACAGTGGGTACGGAAAGTATTCAGACCCCCTTACATTTTTCACTCTTTTTTATATTGCAGCCATTTGCTAAAATCATTTAGGTTAAATTGTTTCCTCATTAATGTACACACAGCACCCCATATTGACAGAAAAACACAGAATTGTTGACATTTTTGCAGATTTATTAAAAAAGAAAAACTGAAATATCACATGGTCCTAAGTATTTAGACCCTTTGCTGTGACACTCATATATTTAACTTGGGTGCTGTCCATTTCTTCTGATCATCCTTGAGTGCAGCTGTGTTTGATTATACTGATTTGACTTGATTAGGAAAGCCACACCCCTGTCTATATAAGACCTTACAGCTCACAGTGCATGTCAGAGCAAATGAGAATCATGAGGTCAAAGAAACTGCCTGAAGAGCTCAGAGACAGAATTGTGGCAAAGCACAGATCTGGCGAAGGTTGCAAAAAAAATTTGGCTGCACTTAAGGTTTCTAAGAGCACAGTGGCCCCCATAATCCTTAAATGGAAGACGTTTGGGACGACCAGAACCCTTCCTAGAGCTGTCCGTCTGGCCAAACTGAGCTATCGGGGGAGAAGAGCCTTGATGAGAGAGGTAAAGAAGAACCCAAAGGTCACTGTGGCTGAGCTCCAGAGATGCAGTCAGGAGATGGGAGAATTATTCTAATTTAGAGTACTTATGTAACAGTTTTTCTGTGACCATACTATTTTTAATTTTTTTTGCCAGACGTTAATGATCTGTCCAATAACATTTTATTTTACAGGTTAACGTTTTGTTGACAAAGATGGGAGATAAGCAAAAGGCCACCCAGTGCATTATAAGCTGAAAGGTACATGACCATCAAATAACACAGCCTACTGTGCTTATGCATTAGCCTAACATTGCTTTTCTGTTATGGCTGTATTGGTCTTATGAGAAGGAAGTGCACACCAGGATCTCCAAAATTGGGTCCAAAACTTTATTCACATGGTATCTAAAAATGAAAGCAACGTTTCGGAGCCACGCAGGACCCCTTCATCAGGCAAGGGACCGTCACATGCCTAATGAAGGGGTCCTGCTTTTATTTTTTGATACTATGTGATAACAATTTTGGACCCAACTTTGGAGATCCTGGTGTGCTGTGACACTTTCTTCTCATGATTGCAGTCAGTTCCAGCCGTTAGTCATTTCAGGACCTGATCTAAGATACAGCCATTTGTGCAGGAACGTGTGCATTGGAAGTATTGCATTGGAGGCTGTATTGGTCTGCCCCATAAAAGCATATCGTTGTGACCACCAGGGCCATTCTTGCCATGAGACAAGGTAATCTCAGGTGGTAACCTCTAATTGCATTAATGAGGTTCTAACCTTGCCAAATGGCTCACAGTTCCTTCTTGTTGGTATAGATACTGGTATAAATGCTTGGCAATGAAGAATGTATCCCTGGACTGTCCATTCTGGCAATAGGAGTCACAACCAAGGTGTCATAGGAGTTCTGGTTACTTGAGATAAACAATTGACTGACACTAGAACCTTAAGTAGATATTACATAGTACCTGTGATTGGTTCATTGTGAAATTATACTGTTATGTTCCCAATGGTGTATCTGGGAGGGATGTGGGTGGATTCCATACACTGAAAGACTTCCAAAGGATCTTGAGGTTGTACACATTTTATGGATCACAAGATTGGAGTGCCACACCAAAAAAAAAAATTCTAGATCTGTAGTAGACTTGATAGTCAATAAAATTCTAAGGTCACACTGTGTTCCTTTCATCTGGGCTACAGTATGATGTAAAAATGCATTAGATAAGAATATTCAAAGAACATTAAAACATACATTTATATAACTTATGAGTGTAAATAAAAGATGGTTGTAGTGATAGAGTATTTTCAGGCAGTAAAGCATAGGGGTTGGTTTACTCTGCATAGAAACCAATCAGCTTCCAGGTTTTATTGTCAAAGCTTAATTGAACAAGCTGGAGAAGCTAATTGTCTACCAAACATAGCTGCATCAGATTTTGCACTCTCTAGGTTTAGTGATGTCGCAAACCTAAAATTTTCGGTTCGCGAACGGCGAACGCGAACTTCCGCAAATGTTCGCGAACGGGCGAACCGGGCGAACCGCCATAAACTTCAATGGGCAGGTGAATTTTAAAACCCACAGGGACTCTTTCTGGCCACAATATTGATGGAAAAGTTGTTTCAAGGGGACTAACACCTGGACTGTGGCATGCCGGAGGGGGATCCATAGCAAAACTCCCATGGAAAATTACGTAGTTGTCGCAGAGTCCGTTTTTAATCCATAAAGGGCATAAATCACCTAACATTCATCAATTGTTTGGAATAACGTGCTTTAAAACATCAGGTATGATGTTGTATCGATCAGGTAGTGTAAGGGTTAGGGTTACAGATAGGGTTAGGGTTCACAGTGACAGACCAAACTCTGACTATGTCCTCAGAACTTTTCGAGTTCAGGGTACATGGCCTCTGAACACTGGGCATTATTCTAGGGCCAAAGGGAATCACAGCACCATGACCACTACGGCCCCTGCGGGGTGGCCTGCCTCTGCCTGTCATTTTTTTTAGATTAGTTTAGTTGTACTATGTGTGCAAGCTACTGTGCCACCAGATATGAGATGTGGCACTGGACAGGTGGGCACAGTTTACCCTGTGAGACAAAGACACCCTGGCAGACAAATGACTACTATTATGTATTGTAGTGAATTTTGTTTTTATATCTTATCAACTGTGCCAACACAATATAGATGAGATGTGGCACTGGACAGGTGGGCACAGTTTACGCTGTGAGCCTGGGCCCCTTACATTATACAGCACCCCACAGCTCTGGACCCCTTAACATAGCACCCTGCACCACTGGACCCCTTTATATTACACAGCAGCTTTCACCACTGGGCCCCTTACATTACACAGCACCCCACAGCTCTGGACCCCTTTACATAGCACCCTGCACCACTGGACCCCTTTATATTACACAGCAGCTTGCACCACTGGGCCCCTTACATTACACAGCACCCCACAGCTCTGGATCCCTTTACATAGCACCCTGCACCACTGGACCCCTTTATATTACACAGCAGCTTGCACCACTGGGCCCCTTTATATTACACAGCAACTTGCACCACTGAGCCCCTTACATTACACATCACCCCACAGCTCTGGGCCCCTCTACATAGCACCCAGCACCACTGGACCCCTTTATATTACAAAGCAGCTTGCACCACTGGGCCCCTTTATATTACACAGCAGCTTGCACCACTGGGCCCCTTACATTACACAGCACCCACAGCTCTGGGCCCCTCTACATAGCACCCAGCACCACTGGACCCCTTTATATTACACAGCAGCTTGCACCACTGGGCCCCTTTATATTACCCAGCAGCTTGCACCACTGGACCCCTTACATTACACAGCACCCCACAGCTCTGGGCCCTTTTACATAGCACCCTGCACCACTGGACCCCTTTATATTACACAGCAACCTGCACCTCTAATCTAACTAAACTATACAGTGTATACATATATGTACAACTCCCTGGGATGTATATATATCCTCTACACAATGTAACATTAACTGACTAGCCTGCCTGCTCTATCTAACTCCCAAAAATTACACTCTCTCTCTCTGTCTCTCTCTGTAAACCACGCAGCACAGATTACAGAGAAAAAAAAAAGCAGACTGATTGATTAGCCCTAACAAGTCCTGTTTGGGGTGCTGTTCTAACAGCAGAGATCCGATGAGTCTTTCAGGACTGGAGTACACTGGCCTAGCTATCGCTTTCCCTATAAAATCAGCAGCAGCAACACTGTCCCTCCTCTCACTAAGAATGCAGGTTCAGAATGAATCTAAAATGGATGCTGCCCTAGAGGTGGGAGGGTCAGGGAGGGAGGGTATGCTGCTGATTGGCTGGAATGTGTCTGCTGATTGTGAGGTAGAGGCTCAATGTTAATTAATAGGAGGCGGGTCGAACATTGCATATGTTCGCCGGCGGCGGCGAACGCGATCAAGCAAAAATCGCCGCAAACTATTTGCCGGCGAACCGTTCTATACATCACTATCTAGGTTTATGACTAGACAGGTCCCCTCCCAGTGACAATCTTTGGACAATCTTTGGACAGGTCCCCTCCCAGTGACAATCTTTGGTCATTGCAATTGGTTGCTCTGGGATCAAGTAATACACCTTCACTACAGAGCATGCGGGTGAACTTGTAAACCTAAAGGTTTCCCACAGGTTTCCCATGGGTCTTGCAATAAAACAGTAGATTAGAGCAGAGCTCTGTATGAAAAGATGTTCACATATTCATTTTCTCTTGACTCTATCCAGACCACAGATCCCATTAGTCCATTTTGCAAGCAAGCAAGCTGCACTTTATTCATGGTGCATTCATCAATAAGTAATCTGTGTTTGTTAAGTGCAAAGTCCTTTGCTGGTTTTTCCTGCATTTCTGAATAACACTACAAGTAGTAACAGTCGGGAAAACTGTCCTATGTATTATC
Organism: Rana temporaria; assembly: GCF_905171775.1. NCBI lineage: Eukaryota > Metazoa > Chordata > Amphibia > Anura > Ranidae > Rana > Rana temporaria. The sequence continues at coordinate 116,799,756 of NC_053490.1, read as the reverse complement.
AGAACCTGCTGCTCATTTCAGGTCACACAGTACTGTACAGGCTCTATGTTTGGAAAAGGTTATTCCTATTTATATCAGTGTGTACTTGGCACACTAATAGAATCTCCTAGTGGGTGAAGAGCAATATATCCTTCACAAAGTGCTGATAGGCATGAAAAGCATAAGGGCATGCTCAGGATGGGGAAAGGCCGTTGTGAGCCCAACAGCTAGCTGATATATGATCTGGAGTGAAAAACTATTAATGCAGAGGTCTCAAATGAAAAGTGCATTTAGAAATGTATCTGTACATAATCCAGTTTAAAAACACAGCTGTATATTTTTTAGCAATTACTAAAAAAAACAGATGCACAGCTATGGCAGGCAGATATTTTAAGAAAATTCACTTCAGTCAAGAATGTCTTTAAAATGGGACTCCAGGCAACCATATATACATGCAATAGTCCTGCTAATTATTCATTCAAAATTCATCAAATAGCGGCAGCAATGTAAGCAAATTATGCTCTAAGTACACTGTACACTATTGTCCAGGACCAGGACAAGGGGTGGGCATGAGGGAAAGCTGCCCTGAGCAAGAGGAAGCTGCCTTGGGCGCAATGGTTTATTGTAGGGATGGAGGCACCTCCCTTCTGTTACAAAGCTGACAGGAGTAGTGACAGCAGCATCATTACTCTTATAAGCCCAGCATTGGGAGTGCAAAAGAGAGAGGTGGGAAGTGCTGCAGGGTGTGTTTTCTCTCCCTCTCCTCCATCCTGCCAGTGCACTGCTCCTGTATTTAGAAGCCGGCAGCAGTAATCACAGACACAGGAGCTCTGCACTGCAGGAGGCAGGAAGGGATAGAGAACACAGCCCACAGCCAAGCACAGACATGTCCAAGGCTGTGCTCTCTCTCTCTCCAGGTCCTCCCTCCTGACAGTGCAGTGCTCCTATAGCCTGTAAATACAACGTCATACGGGTGCACTGACAGCTCAGGACTGTTTCTTATGTTATCTTACACCCCCGGCCACCTTCTCCCTACACTGGGGGTGCCGTTTGGCATCTTTGCTCTGAACACTGATTGACCTTGTCCTGGCACTGCTATTGTCATCCATACATATTTCAGGTCCTGGGGACTGGAGTGGGCGGTACTTAGGCGGCAGCGAACAACCTCATCATTGTGTGTAGAGTTGGTCTCACCAATACACATGCAGGGATTAATTCACCACTCTAGTAATATTTATTTATGGTCCTAATTGTCCTAAATTGTGGGGACACTTGACCTCCGACAGTTGCTGGAGATGTAAGGAAGAAAAGGGGAATTTACTACATATTTTTTGGTCCTGTCCACAATTGGAACACTTCTGGAAAATGGTACACCGCATTTCTCAAAAATTCACTGATTACGTCCTCCCAGAAGACCTATTTTCTCCTACATGTATCGAATATTCCTGAGAAAATAAATGTACAACAAATCATTTCTACGCCACCTCTTTAAAATGCAGCCAAATCGTGCATTGTACTGCGTGGGAGAGACTCACAACCTCCTTCTGTCTCTCTTTGGCTCTTGAAAATTGAGGAGGTAAACAAAATGGAAAACCTGTTACTTTATGTTCAAAACCGGCACGAGGCTTAGTCCAAAACCTGGGTCCATTGGAACATGTTCACATTCTCGGAAGAAGGAAAGGCTCTCTTTGCATCCTGAGCGTATTAAGACACTGTATACTAATTTCTCCCCTTCATTGTCCTTCACCCCTCTGCCTGCAACTCCACCATTCCCCCCCCCTTTTTTCCCCCAACCCCACCATTCCCCCTTACCCTTACCGCTCCTTTCTCCCCCCTCTTCTTGCCTGACCTCACCTTACCCTTTCACTAAAAGGTTTACGATTTACTGTGAAAAATGCTATATCATGTGCTGTCATGGTGGCAGCGACAACTTGATCCAAGAGAGGTGATCCAGAAAGGCTGGGGTAACACGTCACTTCCGGTCACGTCTGTAACCTTATGCGTTGCGTCACGTCACGTGACGTCACCAGAGGTTGACGTGACGCAACGCGTAAGGTTCCAGATGTGACCGGAAGTGACGTGTTACCCCGATCGTCCCACCAGAAGTGCCTGTGTTTGGTGTTTTTTAACCGTTTTTCTTGCAAGCAAGTTTTTAGCTTCATTAAACCAATTGAGTTTTACATGTTTCACAATGAGAATTTGCATTTCTTTACTCCATCTATGATCCACTCATGGTTGTCATGGTGAGCTTATCTTATCGTGCTGTGGACCGGGACTGCTTCCATTTACAGAGGACGCCCCAGATTCCATTCCAGTGTCCTAAGGAATTCGTTCAGGCGCATTTGGAGGTAAGCGCTTTGTGAGCTCAATACCTGTGAAGATCGTTCCAGATTTTTGCATTATCATTCATTGGCAGGAGTTTCTGAATCAGTTGTTGCACACATTTTTTTGCACCCATTCTATTTTGGACTTTTATTCTTATTTTTATTTTTATTTTTACACTGTAAGGACTTTTTTCACTGTTTTTTTCTCGTGGTTGTATGTGATTATACATCACTTATATGACCTCACATTATAGATTGTGATCACTTCAGTATTTATTGCTATACTGTTTTCTTTCAGTATTTCAGTTTGCGCTCATCTTTTGAATTTTCATACCCTTGTTTTGTTGTTAGCACATATTAGATTTGAGCAGCATTTTGTTTGTACACCAGTCATTATTCACTGTTGGCTAGCGCTTTAGTTCACCTTTATTTGTTATTTCTTCTAATGTGATTTACTGCTGTGGATGCTGGATACTTTAAATAAAGAATTTAAAAAACAAAATTGTGGGGACACCCTCTTACATGCATGTATGTATGTATTAGAGTACGAAATGGTATGTAAAATTACTAGAGCCGCTAAACAGAAATATATAATTTTTTGGGAGACCTCTGTAGACAGGCTTTTGTTCCATGTCAGATGGGTTTTGCATTCCCATACAAGTCTATAGGAATGCAAAGTTTGCCTGAAGCAGGTAAAATGCAGGTCATCTTCAAGTCAAAAACACCTATCAATTTATTCTGAACCATCTTAGAAATGTCTCTAAAGTGATTCTATTGACAAAAGGCCAAAAATCATCAATACCGGCCCTTAGAATGATGCAGAATGCTTTTTTTGTTGGCTTTGTATGAGCTTTTACAAGGTTGGGATTTTCTACCCAGTGCTTTGTAGATAAAAAAAATGCAGCCTTCGTGATTTCTTAGTGAATTATTGATGCTTGGTAAAAAGCCAATGTATGAAAGCAGTGTTATCATTATATAGGTATTATAGGATTTAGCAAGGGATGATTCCCACCCTATCTATAAAGGAAGAAAACTATGAGCAGAGCCAAAGAGACATTGGTCCATTCTGGTGGATTTCAAGAAATATCATTTAATACAAACTAAGAGCTATAAGTTTTCAAAAGCACCAAGTGGGAGTTTTAATTTTGAGATTCTTTTTTCTTTCCAAGACCAGAGGGGGAGGGAAGGAAAGAGGAACCCAATTTCTCTTATGACAAATGAAACATGACAGCAGCTGAAGTGATATATGTGTTATCACAGCACATGGGGTGTTGTGGGATCCTGCAGCAGAGTTTTATCAGGAAGATTAATCACCACCATCTCAGTAAAACAAGATAAAACCATAAAAAAACATTTCAGCCTCGCCAACTAGCATGGAAGAATATGTTCTATATTGGGGGAACAAATGCTTTTTAATGAAACCTACAATAGTACAACTGTCCACAGATGTATTCTTTTTTAATAAATGCTATGCATTGAGTTATTATTAAATTGTTGCAACGCTATGCAACTGGCAAGCTTAACAGCAGCCAGCATTAGCCCTGATATTATGTAGGCCAGCTTTAATGCTCCTCTACAGTGTAACCTAATACAGAATTGGAGTTAAAATTACATTTTGCAATAAATGGCTTGTTTTTTTTGTTTTTTTTATACCTTACTGTATATAAGTCCAAATGAAGCAGTGGGACCACATACATCCATCTATTGTTTGTTACCATGACACAACTCTAATTACACACTTTCATGCTACTGCACTGCTGGTCATTACATCGGATGTGATGCTGCTTGTTTCCCCAAACATTAACATGAGGGCCATAGGAAGGCCAATAGGATGATTATTGGGCAAGATAATACATTTACCATTGCTCTACGTGAGAAGTCATTTTTCAAACACACAAATGGATTCTCTGAACAATGTAAATTATCCCATGAACTCTAGAAGAAGGGAATAGAATTCAAGTTAGCCACTTATGAAGGTGAATAAACTGGGAAAATTTTACCCAGTAGATGTCAATCACCCGTTACCTGAAATTTTAACCACTTGCGACCAGCTCACGTACTTTTACTGTGGCAGGTCGGCTCTCCTGTGCCGGTCCCTACAGGTGAGATTGCGGGTGCGAGCACTCCACCGCCGGCGTCCTTGCGTGCCCGCTGTGAGCCGTGGGAGTGTGTCCGTGAGTCCGGGGGACTCAATGTCTGCCAGCCACTTGTGAGCATAGTGCACAGAGGCAGAACGGGTATCTGCCTTTGTAAACAAGGTGGATGCCTGTTCTGACAGGGGACATGTCAGAAATCTTCTGTTCCCAGTGATTGGGAATAGCAATCCCTGTCATGTCCATGGCAGCCCATCCCCCCAACAGTTAAAAAAACCCAGGGAACACAGATAACCCCTTGATTGCCCCCTAGTGTTAACCCCTTCCTTGCCAGTGTCATTTATACATTGATCAGTTAATTTTTATAGCACTGATCAATGTAATAATGTCACTGGTCCCACACAAGTGTAATTTGGGGTCAGATTTGTCCGCCGCAATGTTGCAGTCCTGCTAAAAATCGCAGAATGCCGCCATTACCAGTAAAAAATAAATAAATAAATAAAAGTCCAGAAATATATCCTGTAGTTCAGGGATATGCAATTAGCGCACCTCTAGCTGTTTCAGAACTACAAGTCCCATAATGCATTGCAAGACTCTGACAGCCACAAGTATGACACCCAGTGGCAGACAAGTGATGGGACTTGTAGTTTTGCAACAGCTGGTGGTCTGATAATTGCATATCCCTACCGTAGTTTGTAGACGCGATAACTTTTGCCCAAACCAATAAATATACGCTTATTGCACTTTTTTTTACCAAAAATATGTAGAAGAGTCTTAATTGACCTAAATTTTTTAGGAAAATTATATATTTTTTTAGAATATGTATTATAGCAAAAAGTAAAAAATATTGTTTTTTTTTCAGAATTGTCGCTCTTTTTTTGTTTAATGGCGCAAAAAGAAAAAAATAGGCAGAGGTGACCAAATACCACCAAAAGAAAGCTATAATTTTGTGAAAAAATTACATAAATTTTGTTTGGGTACAACGTCGCACAACCACGCAATTGTCCGTTAAAACGACACAGTGCCTTATTGCAAAAAATGGCCTGATCATTAGGGGGGCAAATCCTTCCGGGGCTGAAGTAGTTAATAAGCTAATGTAAGTGATGCTGTGAAATCAACAAGAATGGCCAATTGGATAAGGAAGCGTGTATGTCAATGTCAATAGAATTTAAGATCTTTCAATGATTGGATCATCACTTAAAGAAGGCCTGTAATTGGATTCTTCAACACCAAAGGGTTCCCAGTAAAGAGTTTTTATGCTACAATACATACTGTAGAGCAATTTCTTACAGTGGTGTCCATATGCATAATTTTTCTAATTTGATTCCATGTAAGTTAATGATCCATACTTCAGCTCTAGTCATTTTAATGTGTTTAACTATGTACATTAAAGTAATCAATTACTCTTAACAATTTGTGTTAATAAATTAAACAACTTTTTGTTAAGTATACCTTTTAATTATATACTGTATGTACATGTAGGGAATTCATATTTGCTTATACCATATGTAGGATCTGCTTTCTTTGTGCCTTGCTGATAATCTTATCTTACCATAGATCTACTGTTCATGTTCTGTCTGACTGAACATTAAAAGTCTCTAATAGGGATGAACCAAACATACCTGGGTTTGGTTTGATTAGGGTTTAGTGAACATTACTAAGTTCTGGTAATGAACCTGAACTCCATCAAATTCAATGGGAGCTGAAATTTAAAAAAAACAATAATGGTAATTTTCTAAGCTAATAGACAAGCTTACCAAATGCTCCCAATAACGAAACGAAAATCGTCTGAATTTACGAAATTCTAATTGAAATTCAAATCGAATTTTACATCAAATTCCAGTAAAATTCTAACTGAAAACACGTTTCTGAAATGAAAGACTGTAGGGGTTATTTACTAAAGACAAATCCGATTTGCACTACAAGTGCAAACTACAAGTGCAAAGTGCACTTGGAATTGCACTGAAAGTACACTTGGAAGTGCAGTCTCTGTAGATCCGAGGTGGACATGCAAGAAAATTAAAAAACAGCATGTTAGCTTGCACATGATTGGATAATAAAATCAGCAGAGCTTCCCCTCACTTCAGATCTACCCCTCAGATTTACAGCGACTGCACTTTCAGTGCAATTTCAAGTGCACTTTGCACTTGTAGTTTGCTTTTGTAGTGTAAAGTGGATTTGCCTTTGGTAAATAACCCCCTGTGTGTGTGTTATTAGAGTACCATTTCGAAACAATGCTGTTTTAGGTAAGCTAAAAATGATTTAAAGGGGGTTATTTACGAAAGGCAAATACACTTTGCACTACAGCTGCACTGCAAATGCACTTGAAAGTGCACTGAAAGTGCAGTCGCTGTAGATCTGAGGGGGACACGCAGGGAAAATAAAAAAAACAGCATTTTTGCTTGCACAATATTGGATGATAAAATCTGCAGAGCTCCCCCTAATTTCAGAGCTTCCCCTCAGATTTACAGCGATCTACAACAACTGCACTTACAAGTGCACTTGAAAGTGCACTTGTAGTGCAGAGTGGATTTGACTTTAGTAAATCAGCCCCAAAGAGTCATTGTAATCATCTGATGAAGATTTTTCTTTTGTTTTGCCACATTCAAATTCAAATGAAAAAAATCGAAAGTTTTCAATTCGGCCAATTCAAAATGTATTGATTCAAACGTTTCGAAATAAAAAAATCTGTAAATTCAAATAAAATTTGAAAAAGACAGTAAATGAATTCCGAATACGAATCCTGAATACGAATTGAACGAATCAACTGAATTTAATGAAACTAAATAACTAGATTAACTAAACTAATCTAAGACCCATTTCACACTGAGGCACTTTGCAGGCGCTATAACGCTAAAAATAGCACCTGCAAAGTACCCTGAAAGAGCCGCTGCTGTCTCTTCAATGTGAAAGCGCAGAGGCCTTTCACACTGGAGCGGTGCGCTAGCAGGACAGTAAAAAAAGTCCTGCAGCTTAAATTTCCATGACAGCTCATTTCTCTTTGCAAAAAAGCGGCTGGGGATTCCCTTCATTTATACCAGACCTTTTTTCTAGATGAGGGTCTGGTATAGATGTTTATGGTTGACCTCACAAACAATGTTTAGTGCACCCCCTTAAGGGCTGAAGATGAACAGGGACTCCCCATCCTGCACAGCCAGGCACACTGAATTTTTACAAACACTCTTGAACAGTACGTGACTTTGTTTTTTTGTTATTTATTGAGGATAATAACTTGGATAGGGATGGGAGGTTATGGGATGCCCATTGACTTCAACAACAGCTTCATAGACAACTTTCTATATACATCTCCTCTTCTTCCTCCAGCACACACTTGCTTGCAAAACCCAGCTTGATCACTCTGAAGATCTGACAGTCACTCGGTCAGATTAAAGGTGATAGCCAATTACAGGCAGGAACCCGAGGCCCCTCGTTGTGTACCAAAAAGGACAGTATCCAGCTTGTACTATTCCTTCTGTGGCTACTGATCCCAGCACCACCTCTTCATCCCAGCTAACTTCTGACCACAGTCCTCCAGACTGACACTTACCAGCCAACCTGGCTGACTCTCAGTAGATCTCCCAGACTTGCTGACCTGTTGCCGCTATCCTCTCCCCTTGCTGCCACCAGGAAGGGCTTCCTCCATGTGTTAAGGTAGGATCCTTCCAGCACCCAAGCCCCCACCCAAGGTCATCCACCCCCAGACTAGGGGGCACCTTTAAGGGCCACTGACAGCCTCCATAGCACTTCCATCTTTATCTTCCACCAACTGCCCCCTGCTGGTATAACTCATGCCTATGTATGAGGTGGCCTGCCCCCTGTCAGCCCTTTACTGGGGATTGGCTAAGGTCCTCATCCTCCATATTCTCCAATGTCCCAGAAAACAGGGGGAGGCACCAGAGAGGCTTCTAGGATGAGTCATCCAGCCCTGAGTCACTAAACTCTGACCCAGATTCACAGTTCAGGCTTAGTCCTGAGCTGAACTTAAATGTTCCTACGCTAACAACCTAGCACACTAGAGGGTACTACAAAAGTGTGTAGTTCCCAATAGAAATGTATACCCCACTCTTACCCTTGATGGGTGTCTGGTATGGGTGTCAAAGGGTACCCCATGCAAAAAAACAAATGACATGGAATACCCTCCAAATTCTATACATATGGTATGGATTTTGAGGGGGGACTCAACTCAAAAAATAAGAACAAAGACGTAGGACCTCCCTAAAATTCCATTCAGGCCCTTATCATGCAGCCTAGCAGGCCAAAAAAGGGGGTGGACAAGTATGCATTCTCCCCTCCTGAACCATACCAGGCCCTCAACATGGGGGTGCCTTGCCAAGGGGGGCTACGCTGGGGTCTGTGGGCAGAGGAATTATCAAAATATGTAAGCCTTTTTTAAAAACATTAGGTTGAAAATGTAAATAGTAAATAAAGACACACACTTTTTTTGCAAATACTTTATTCAAAAATAAAAAACATTCAATCTTCATCAAACACGATGAACGATGATTGATAAAATGTATAATTATTTTTAATACTCTTGAACCAAATAATAACTTTGGTAATGCTTACATGTTCCCTATAGTGAAATGTGGATTTTAAAACCCAGTTGAAGTCTGACACCATGTATTTTTTTTATAGCACTGTAACCCAAAATGCTACTGCTTTTCACATGGATAAAAATCCACTTAAAATAAGCTTAGCAAGCTGCGTAGGTGTTCTGGTTCTTAACACCTGTCATCAATGCAATATAATTTATAAATTACATTTTCAACAGCTCCATAGCTGAATATTATTACACTTTTTACCTTGCTTGGAAGTGCTTACACATGAATGAGCAGACTCTAAAAGAATATGTAACAAGATGGGGAAAACGGGGGAAGATTTTGTTAAAACATTTTATACTGTGGCTTCTGATTGGCTGCTGTACCAGCTGGTGGAGGTCCCTGCAGGCCTCTCCCTAACAGTCCACAGAGACCCCAACATCTTAGGTTACTCTATAATGCTACATCTGGCCAGAGCTGCTATGGTATATTGCCTCCCCTTCTTACTTCCCTTATCTCCCTCTTGGCTGTGGTACTTTTGTTTGTAATATGGAAAAAGGCAAGTTTTAGGGTCCATGGCTTCTACAAACATAAAATTACTTTGTGTCAGTATCTGCAGTAGGATTCCGCTGTTTGCCAACCCTCTCTGTGAAAATTTGTTGTGGTCTTCATATGTGTATGTAACGTAAGCTTGAAAGGCTAGCCTTATAGTATTCATAGTAGATTTATTCCTATGGACACAAAACCGGCACTGAGCACATGTGGTTTCTTTGCGGTCAGAAGGAAAAGTGATAAAATTCCATAATCCCCAATCTGAAAATTCCCCACTGTTTGAACACACACACAAATAATATACAATGCTTTCGGAAAGTATTCACAGCGCTTCACTTTGTCCACATTTTGTTATGTTACAGCCTTTTTCCAAAATGGATTAAATTCATTATTTTCTTACAAACAATACCCCACAGTGGCAATGTGAAAGAAGTTTATTTGAAATCTTTGCAAATGTATTAAAAATAAAAAACAAAAAAAATCCCATGTACATAAGTATTCACAGCCTTTGCCATAACACTCAAAATTGAGCTCAGGTGCATCCTGTTTCCACTGGTCATCCTTGAGATGTTTTTACAACTTGATTGGAGTCCACCTGTGGTAAATTCAGTTGATTGGACATGATTTAGAAAGGCACACACCTGTCTCTACAAGATCTTACAGTTTACAGTGCATGTCAGAACACAAACCAAGCCACGAAGTCCAAGGAATTGTCTGTAGACCTCTGAGACAGGATTATATCGAGGTACAGATTTGGGGAAGGGTACAGAAAAATTTCTGCAGCATTGAAGGTCTCAATGAGTACAGTGGCCTCCATCATCCGTAAATGGAAGAAGTTTGCGACCACCAGGACTCTTCCTAGAGCAGGACGCCCAGCCAAACTGAGCAATTGAGGGAGAAGGGCCTTAGTCAGGAAGGTAACCAAGAACCCGATGGTCACTCTGACAGAGCTCCAGTGTTTTTCTGTGGAGAGAGGAGAACCTTCCAGAAGAACAACCATCTCTGTAGCACTCCACAAATCAGGCCTGTATGGTTGTGGCCAGATGGAAGCCACTCCTCAGTAAAAAGAACTTGACAGCCCAACTGGAGTTTTCCAAAAGGCACCTGAAGGATTCTCAGACCATGAGAAACAAAATTCTCTGGTGTGATGAAACAAATATTGAACTCTTTGACTTGAATGGCAAGCGTCAAGTCTGGAGGAAACCAGGCACTGCTCATCACCTGGCCAATACTATCCCTACAGTGAAGCATGGGGGTGCCAGGATCATGCTGTGGGAATGTTTTTCAGCGGCAGGAACTTTACTGAACGTCAATCTGAAATCTGTTACAATCTGATATTTGTTGCTTTTGCAAATAACATTAATAATAATAACATATGATAATATGAGGCAAAAGGCACCTATTTTAAGACGCATGAAGGATTATAAAATACTGTAGGCCTGTGGCAAAAAAGCAACCAATTCAGTATTAGTTTTCACTGAGAACTGAGCTTTGTATTGAACATATTTGTCCATTGAATTCTTTATTTTGCATTATTGTTTATAAAACAGTCTCCCTCCACTCTGGTATGATTCTTCATTGAAACCAAATATCCTTATTTGGACTGCTACTGTAAATTGGCAGAAGAATTGGTTCTTGGTTCTTAGGGCAAATATTGCTTTCTGATTTTTTTAATACTTATTATTGCATGCTTTTTAGTGTTTAATTCAATTTGTGGTTGATTAGAGGGCATCACTCACTTGTATCTGCTGTTCTATGTACAGTATAACAAACTGCTTTAACTAATTAAGTTTTTTCTTACAAAATTTATTTTGGAAAAAATAGGCTTTTGTTTCAGAGGATGCCATTTTCAGGTTTTCATTGTATTTGAAAGTTTTTTATTTGATGTTATTTTATGTTATATTTTACAAGTTCACAGCTTTTTAAGTTTGAAGTGCTCACAGCATTCACTAACTGCTCTCTCTCTGTTCTTGGAGCCGTCATTTGTTTTAAGCGCATCATTTGAAAGAAAAACAAATAACTAAAAAAATGTGCCTCTAAACCCCTTCACATTCTATCACATTCACCAAACCCCACTATCCCCCATTGTAAAAATAAAAGTTAGGCACACACTGGTTAGGTCTGTTCTTCCAGATTAAAACTGTCCTACTACTACACAATTTCTACACTGCTTTAGCAAATGCTTGATCGAAATGTGAAACAGGAGTCTTTGAATCCCCTCTTTATCCACCATCTCAACCTACCAGGAGATTTTTGCCCAGGCAAGAAAAAGGAGCATCTAATTTGATTTTAAAAAGGCAAAAAAGGGAAAATAAGACCCCATGGACAATGTATTGAATGCCAGAACAAATGAATAAAGTACAATTCATGTTTAAAGTTGTCTTGCATACACACGGTCACACAAATGTTGTCGGAAATTTCGAATGTCAGGAGCACGGTGACTTACAAGATGTACGAAGAGCCGAGAAAAACAAGTTCAATAGGCAGTGCAGCTCTTCTGCTTGATTCCGAGCATGCATGGAAATGTGTGTGTCGGAATTGTGTACACACGATCGAAATTTTCGACAACAAAACTTGTTGTCAGAAAATTTGAGAACCAGCTCTCGAAAATTTTGTTGTCGGAAATGCCGACTGCAAATGTCTGATGGAGCCTACACACGGTCGGAATTTCCCATTGAACATTTGTTGTCGGAAATTCCGATCGTGTGTACTCTAGCATGCACAGCGATATGTAACATGTGTATCGAAGTCAAGTTTTTCTGGGGGGGTGGGGGGCCTTAAAAACAAAAAGTCTGCTATGTGATTTTTTTTAGGTGACAGGTTCTCTTTAATGACACATGCAGGGTCTAAAAGACCCCGCAAAAGACCCTGCAAGTCTCTCCTGTGCTCCACTGAATGTTTTGCAATGCAGATCACATTGCAGACCATTACTTTCCGGCTGAGCTAGCCAGGGACACATAGAGCTTGCCCCGGAAGTGACGTGTTAAAGGGGGCTTCCAGATTCAGAGAAGCCCCCGCCCACAGACCCCAAAACCAACGTAATGGGTTGTTGGGAAGAGGCCCTTGTCCTCATCAACATGGGGTGGGGGCGCAGAGCCCCCCTGCTTCAAAAAACCCACCACCCCATGTTGAGGGCATGTGGCCTGGTATTGTCCAGGAGGGGGGGCTCGCTCCTTCCCTTCCCTAACCTTCTGGGCTTAATGCTCAGAGAAGGGTCTGGTATGGATCTTGGGGGGACCCCACACCATTTTTTGGGTGTGGGGGTTCCCCTTAAGATCCATACCAGACCGAAGGGTCTGGTATCGCCTTGGGGGGAACCTCGCACAATGTTTTTTTACATTTTGGTGGGGATCCCCTTCAAGATTCTAAGCACACAGGTCGCACCACATCTTGATCCAACTTCCTGGTGCGACTTCTATTCAAACCAATGGGCTTCCATAGGGAACGATTGATTTTGACTCGAGGCAGAGAAACCCCGGACGAGGTTTAATGCTGTGTATACAGCGTTAAGCCTCTTTAAATCACGTTTAACACCTTTTACCGGCATCTGGCATTTTTACAGCTCTAGCGCTGGAGCTTCAGAACATGCTGGTCCTGTTTTTTTTTTTTGGAGCTTAAAAATGCCAATGCCACTTACAGCTCCTAAATGCCTTAGTGGGCATTAGACCATGGGCCAACATGGAGAGGCATTTTTAAGCTGTGAAAAATTATCCTAAAAGCGGCTTTTAAAACGCCTGTGGGCATGAGGCCTTATTTTGAGGGGACAGCAAATTTACACTGTTATACAAGCTGTACACTCACTACTTTATAGACATGTGCACACTGAAATATTTTGTTTCGGAATTTAGTTTTCGTCCAAAAAATACATTTATTTAGTTACTCCCGAAATTCGTTTTTATTTATTTTGTTTTTCGTTAAAAAAATCTGTCATTGAAGGCTTATGGTGTCTGTCGAATAGGGTTTTTTCGGGAGCAGTGAATTTAATAATGCTAAAAGTGAAACAATAAAAGTGAAATATTACTTTAAATTTTGTACCTGGGGGGGATGTAAAGTTAGCATGTGAAATAGCGCATGTTTCCAGTACTTAGAACTGTCCCTGCACAAAGTGTAATTTCTGAAAGGAAAAAAAGTATTTTAAAACTGGCTTTGCGGCTATAATGAATTGTTGGCTCGGGCAATTCAGAGCAAAACCAATCATGAAAAAAAAAAAAATAGCGTGGGGGTACCCCCAAATTCCATTACCAGGCCCTTCAGGTCTGGAATGGATATTAAGGGGAACCCCGCCGTCAATTAAAAAAAAATGACGCGGGGTTCCCCCCAAATATCCATTCCAGACCCTTCAGGTCTGGTGTAGATATTAAGGGGAACTCCACCCCAAATTAAAAAAAAATGGCGTGGAGTTCCCCCAAAAATTCACACCAGACCCCTTATCTGAGCATGTTAACCTGGCTGGCCGCAGAAAAGAGGGGGGACAGAGTGAGGCCCCCCCTCTCCTGAACCGTACCAGGCCACATGCGCTCAACATGGGGAGGATGTCCCCATGTTGATGGGGACAAGGGCCTCATCCCCACAACCCTTGCCCGGTGGTTGTGGGGGTCTGCGGGCGTGGGGCTTATCAGAATCTGGAAGACCCCTTTAACAAAGGGGACCCCCAGATCCTGCCCCCCCCCTGTGTGAATTGGTAATGGGGTACATTGTACCCCTACCATTTCACAAAGCAAGTGTAAATGGTTAAAAAAAACACACACACACCTAGAAAAAAGTCCTTTATTAATAAAAAAAAAATCCAGCGGTGACACTCATTCCCAGCTTCCTGCTCCAACGTTGTCTGTATCCAGCGATGGGTGCGGGTAATCTCCTGTCCAGCGATGAGAAGATCCATCCATCCAGAGCGCAGCATCGCCGACCTCCTCTCACCGCTGGACACAGCCCAGCGAATGAGTGGCTAAAGCTGTGACATTTCTTATATAGGGGAGGCGGGGCCACCCGTCATGTGACCCCGCACCCTCTGACGCACCCTCTGCTACGTCACTGGGGAAGCCCAGCAAAGGGGAAGACTGGGCTTCCCCAGTGACGTAGCAGAGGGTGCGTCAGAGGGTGCGGGGTCACGTGACAGGTGGCCCCAGCCTCCCCTATATAAGAAATGTCACAGCTTCAGCCACTCATTCGCTGGGCTGTGTCCAGCGGTGAGAGGAGGTCGGCGATGCTTTGCTCTGGATGGATGGATCTTCTCATCGCTGGACCGGAGATCACCCGCACCCGTCGCTGGATACAGACAACGTTGGAGCAGGAAGCCGGGAACGAGTGTCACTGCTGGATTTTTTTTCCTTATTAATAAAGGACTTTTTTCTAGGTGTGTGTGTGTTTTTTTTAACTATTTACACTTGCTTCGTGAAATGGTAGGGACACAATGTACCCCATTACCAATTCACATAGGGGGGGGCAGGATCTGGGAGTCCCCTTTGTTAAAGGGGTCTTCCAGATTCTGATAAGCCCCCCGCCTGAAGACCCCCACAACCACCGGGCAAGGGTTGTGGGGATGAGGCCCTTGTCCCCATCAACATGGGGACATCCTCCCCATGTTGAGGGCATGTGGCCTGGTACGGTTCAGGAGAGGGGGGGCCGCACTCTGTCCCCCCCCCTCTTTTCTGCGGCCGGCCAGGTTAACGTGGCCGGATAAGGGGTCTGGTGTGAATTTTTGGGGGAACTCCACGCCATTTTTTTTTTAAATTTGGGGTGGAGTTCCCCTTAAAATCCACACCAGACCTGAAGGGTCTGGAATGGATATTTGGAGGGAACCCCAGGTCATTTTTTTTTTAATTGACGGCGGGGTTCCCCTTAATATCCATTCCAGACCTGAAGGGCCTGGTAATGGATTTTGGGGGTACCCCCACGCTTTTTTTTTTTTTTTTTTTTATGAATGGATTCGCTCTGAATTGCCAGAGTCGACAATTCATTATAGCCGCAAAGCCAGTTTTAAAATACTTTTTTTCCTTTCAGAAATGACACTTTGTACAGGGACAGTTCTAAGTACTGGAAACATGCGCTATTTCACATGCTAACTTTACACCCCCCCCCCTAGGTACGAAATTTAAAGTAATATTTCATTTTTATTGTTTCACTTTTAGCATTATTAAATTCACTGCTCCCGAAAAAACGTCCGTTTTTAAAACTTTTTTTTGCATTGATACATGTCCCCTGGGACAGGACCCAGGTCGATAGAATCTTAAAAAAAAAAAATCGACTCTTCCTGTCTCTCTATTTCGAATCTTTTCTCTCTATGTCGGATCTTTTCTCTCTATGTCGAATCTTTTCTCTCTATGTAGAACACTATTGGACTAATAGTTAAGGTTAGGCACATTCGACCACAAAACGAAAATAAAGCATTTTTTATGTCGGATCTTTCGGTTTTCGTTTTCTGTGCTTTCGTTATCGTTTGTTAAAACGATAACGAAAATACCTGAAATTCGGACGAAAATGCATTCGGACGAAAACGAATGCACATGTCTACTACTTTACATTGTAGCAACGTGTAATTTCTTCAGTGCCGTTACATGAAAAGTTCTAATAAAATATTTACAAAAATGTGAGGGGTGTACTCACTTTTGTAAGATATTTTATGTAGGAATTTAGTATGGATTTTATATATGTATGAATTTACATTTTATACATTTACCTTATTTATCGGCGTATAACACGCACAGGCCTATAACACGCACCCTAACTTTAAGAGGGAAGTTTCAGGAAAAAATCTTTCCACGGCCCCCTGCATATAACACGCAGGCACCGTTTAACCTCTAATTTCAGGGTAAAAAAGTGAGTGTTATACGCCAATAAATACAGTATATGTTTTGTTGTAAAAATTCATGAATGAGTATACATGAGCAAATTATTGTAAAAATCCAGTGTATATAACTTTCTAAATAAAATTCCAACAACTATAATATAAAACAACACTGATGGAAATTACATATTCCTACACTTTAAAGCTGATTTACTAAAGGAGCTAAGAATCTGCACAAAAAAATTGTCTTAATATATACTTTAATTATACATTTACGTAAAAATAGCTAATTCCTGTTCTCTTTGAATATCCAATAAGGAGCAGATGAAATAGGAAAAACATAAATTTCCTTTTACATATTTGGTTAAATGTAGAGAATATTCTAACAATTTTCGAAACTGCCTGCTAGTTGCCAGAAAGATTCAGCGTACAAACAATGAACACGTGTACCTGGTTAGACAGTTACTTCTACTCTAAACAACGCATTCACCTCATTTTTATGTCCCACTGACCCACTTAAACGGTGTATAAAAAAAAAAATCCTACAGAAGTACAAATCTTGACGCTTTAAAAAAATTCTAGGAAATAACTTTTGATGAGGAATATCAACTTGTCGGCTACAAAAATATTACTGCCTTGGGGCAACCTGTCTATGTAATGGCTGGTATCTGTCCTATCATTAAAAGCCAAGACATTTTCTTTAAGTGTGTAGCTTTTGTGTCTCTCCTTGGCAAGGCCTAAGCTTGCATTCTAGTGTATTTCACTTTGTAACCATTCTAATCCGTTTTTACGATTTAGCCAATAGGTCTATCACGTAAAACCTGGCAGATTTTACGACCCATATCTGTTCTCCTACCTCTGGGTCATTTTAAGGGCAAGAACACATTTTATTTCAGGTCACACCACCCTGTTTCAGCCTATTAAATTAAATAATGAATATGGTAAAATATATACAATACCTATAAGTGGCAGCATTTTATTTAAATTGGACTGTATGCTTTACTGCGAGCCCTGGAGCAGAAGTGTAACATCTGATGGCTGATCTTCCTTTTCCTTAACAAAACATACTCAGTATCGCCTTGTCTTTCTTCTCTGTCCCTTGGGGCAAGATGCACGTTTCTAAGTTCATTTAGGTTCCACAGCAAATTCATCTGATGAGTGATGGGGTATGTGACACACAATCAATTGTCACCATTACATAATCCCACACTTGGCTCTCAGAAGCTTAAACAAAAAAATAATAAAAAAAATGGGAAGACGTCAGAGCAGTTTTAATTGCATAGCAGTTTTGTGGCAAACAACATAACAGATGCGACTCCAGATATGTGATACGCTCTGATGTCTTTCAGGAACTTTAAAAGTACAATAAGCACAACCTCCTGTGAGAAAACAGAAGCATAAAACATACACTTGTTGAGATTTCTATTACAGTATTATTACTATGTCTCTCATCAAGCCCATCCAAAACAGGCATGCTTTTTAAGAAGAACAGCCTTCATGGTAAATCACAGTTTAACAGGGATTGTCTTCTTTTTTAATATATTTTCTTGACTATTTATATTCCTTACACTTAAAAATTCAGCTCAATAGTTTTTTTTTTCATTTTTGTCAGGTTTCATAGATATTTTACTAGTTAACATATGGAACACAAGACTCCTTTCCACATGTTCACCAGACTAATTTTAACTGCTCTGGTAAAAACAATATGTTGTTTACACTGCTTAGCAGTTCAAATTGGCAATAATTTACAAACTGAATTATAGGAGTGACTCATCGCCTTCCCTGTTATACAGTTCTTGTGTGAGCTGCAAGGCTGTATCCTGGCCTAGGCCAACAAGGCCCAGGCCTAGGTCAGCACTTTGCAGGGGGGCAGCACGGAAAGTCCTCTCCATAAAATTATCAGAAATTTGTGCTTAAAGTAGAACTATAGGCAACATTTTTTTTTTTTTTTTTTGGATAGAGTAAGGGAAGGTTATAACCCTGGTCAGGTTATTTTTTACCATCCCTGTCCCATTGCAGAGAATTCCCTTCACTTCCTGTCCCCCTAGACCAGTGTTTCTCAATTCCAGTCCTCAGGCCCCCCCAACAGGTCAGGTTTTCAGGATTTCCATTATTTTGCACAGGTGATTTGATCAGTTTTACTGCCTTAGTAATCACCACAGCCTTTTCATCTGAGGGAAATCCTGAAAACCTGACCTGTTGGGGGGGCCTGAGGACTGGAATTGAGAAACACTGCCCTAGACAAACAGGAAATGAAAGGAAATCTATGCACATTAAGGAACTTCATTGCCCCGCCCCTCCAGGCCCTCAGAATTTTCAGGGCGGGTCTTAAAAAGCAAGGGGTGTGACCTTGACAGGAAGGGGTGGGTCATATTTAAATTAGGGGAGCACGAGTTTAGTCAGGCCTAGGGCAGCACAAAACCTAAATACACTACTGGTGAGCTGCATTCCATTCAGTAAGCGACCAACTGAGGTGGTGGGTGCCAATGGAGGATAATGTTGATAAGTCAAATGTAGAAAGTTGCCAGCATTCCAAAGCATTCTTTAAACCATTTTATCATGAAAGCATAATGTCACAAAGGCAATATGAATACTTTGTAGGGTCCCTTCTTCAAGGCAAAATTGCAACAAATACTAAGATAACATTGAATACCTATTAAACACCTGTGCTCAGTGACCAAAAAATAACGCTATGGCCAAGAATATCAGCTGCTGTGTGTAACATCTAATGTGTTTGCATAACATTTCCTCTTTAATCACAGCGCTTAAACCATCAACCACAAATTTTACCAAACAATACTAAATTATTATTTTTTTTAATTATAATGTCCCATATAGCATTTAATCGATATAGCGCAGCTTTAAAGACAAAGTCCATTGATTAATACAACTTGAAGGATGTTATTCATTAAGTGCCTGTTCACACTAGCGTGATGTGGGAACCTAGCACGATTCCAGTATTGCATCGGACTCGCAGGCAGTTCACACTGCCCTATGCAAACCGCTAAGGATGTCAATAGAAAGTTAATGAAACCCCCCAGATTGGTTTGCATATTGCAGTGGGAACTGTAAAATGGTGCAGGAATCGGATTGCATGGGTGTTAACACCAGTGCAGACCAAATAAAGGGGCCTGTACCATTTGGTGTGAATGTGATGCAAATTGTATGGCTGAATTTGCATTGCACAGACATCACAAGTGATCTGCACAGCAGTGCGGTGTGAATCACATGCAATGTCTAAGGCTCGAATCACATCTATGCATGTTGCTTTTGAGCGTTTCTGCAGTGCTTTTTGCAGTGCTTATTGCATTTTTGGACAATTGTTTTTACTGCGATTTTGCAAAGATTTGCGTTTTGCGCTTCTTTTCCTACTGTATATTGCTGGTTGCTAAGGAGGGGCCGCTGCCTCATTAACAACCAATGAGCCAGCGGGCTTCCCCGCTGACAGCTGAATGTAAAAAAAAAAAATTACTGTCTAAAAAAAATTGTAAAAAAAAACAGCGTGGGGTCCCCCCTCAGGTCCATACTAGGCCCTTGGGTCTAGTATGAATTTGAAGGGGTCCCCCCACAACAAAGTTGAAAAAAATCCATACCAGACCCCTATCTGAGCATGCAGACCAGCAGGTCAGGAAAGGGAGGAGACGAGATGAGCAAGCGCCCAGCCCTTCCTGAACCATAACAGGCCACATGCCCTCAACATGTTGGCATGCTCTGTGCCCCCCCCCACCCCAAAGCACCTTGCCCCCATGTTCCCCATGGGGACAAGAGCCTCTTCTCCATAACCCTTGCCCGGTGGTTGTTGGGGTCTGTGGGCGGGGGGTTTTATTGGAATCTGGAAACCCCCTTAAACAAGGGGGCTCCCAGATTCTGACCCCCCCCCCCATGTGAATAGATATCGGGTACATCGTACCCCTACCCATTCACGGAAAAAATGTAGTGTAGTATGACAAAAGACAATAGACAGTTTTTGACAAGTCCTTTATTAAAAATGTCTTCTTCCTCGTTTCTTTCTCCTCTGGACTTCTCCTGCTTCTTCCTCCGATCTTCTCCTTTTTCCTCCGGTCTTCTCCTTCTCCCGCTTCTTCTTCAAGTCTTCTTCTTTCTACTGTCTTCTTTGTGCAGTGTTCTTCCTCCTCTGCTGCTGGTCCCGCCGATGACACGTATTTCTTAGATAACTATGGGGCAACTATGGGACAATTCTATTTTAGAGAATTCTAAACATAAACGATTTCTGCTCTCTGTTTAGAAGATCCATCATCCTTTGTTAAACCAGTGTAATTTGTATATTCTTGCATACATATATGAATTAAATATAACAGAAAATATAGAAATCAGTAAAAATTATAATTATATACTGTATATTATTTTATAAAAAAATAAAAGAATAGCTGGACCTCAATTGCTAACGTTGCTTGGTGGGCTTAAGTTTAACCTGTGAATGTAGAGAATCACAATGCTGCATTACCCCCTATGGCAGTTATGTGAATTTGGAAATTGCAGCTATCTCTCTCTGTAAACCCAACAGGTACGGTGAAGTAAACCATTTATGTTATAGCAGCAGCAGTTCCAGATGAACATGGGAATTTCACATATATCTGGAAATCTACTTTGACTGCAAATAAATTATAAACAGGAATCATAACCATTCATGTCCACTTGCCCATACCATTGGCAGATCCCATTATTATGAAACATGTACCTTACATTCATCATTCACTGCATGACTGGTCATCTCCCATTTTCTCTTATTTAAGTCTATCTATAGCCAGTATTCTATTTTTTATTGCTGTCCCTATTCTCGCTTCAGAGATTCTTCCTCTCTGTTTGTCTTGGTGTCTATTGTGAGAAAGGGTTGGGAATGGAAACTTTTACAGCTGTCACCAGAGCAGAAAGGGGAAGTCTTCCTGTGGGGACGCCTTATGCCTTGTACACACAATCTGACTTTTGCCCAACCAAATCACATCAGAATTCCGACGGGATTCCATTGGAGTAAAATAGAACATGTTCTATATCAGGGGTGGGCAATTATTTTTTCGATGGGGCCACATGAGAAACTAAAAATATTTTGGAGGGCCGGGCCAAAAGGCTAAACTCAATACTGTATAAAATCAATTGTATTTCTTTATAAAAAGCAGTAAATATCATTGTTGGACAACTGGTACGAGTACTTGTTATAGACATGGCACAGGAGGGGGACAGAGGCTGGGGACATGGCACAGGAGGGGGACAGAGGCTGGGGACATGACACAGGAGGGGGACAGAGGCTGGGGACATGACACAGGAGGGGGACAGAGGCTGGGGACATGACACAGGAGGGGGACAGAGGCTGGGGACATGACACAGGAGGGGGACAGAGGCTGGGGACATGGCACAGGAGGGGGACAGAGGCTGGGGACATGGCACAGGAGGGGGACAGAGGCTGGGGACATGACACAGGAGGGGGACAGAGGCTGGGGACATGACACAGGAGGGGGACAGAGGCTGGGGACATGACACAGGAGGGGGACAGAGGCTGGGGACATGACACAGGAGGGGGACAGAGGCTGGGGACATGACACAGGAGGGGGACAGAGGCTGGGGACATGACACAGGAGGGGGACAGAGGCTGGGGACATGACACAGGAGGGGGACAGACGCTGGGGACATGACACAGGAGGGGGACAGACGCTGGGGACATGACACAGGAGGGGGACAGACGCTGGGGACATGACACAGGAGGGGGACAGACGCTGGGGACATGACACAGGAGGGGGACAGACGCTGGGGACATGACACAGGAGGGGGACAGACGCTGGGGACATGACAGAGGAGGGGGACAGACGCTGGGGACATGACACAGGAGGGGGACAGACACTGGGGACATGACACAGGAGGGGGACAGACGCTGGGGACATGACACAGGAGGGGGACAGACGCTGGGGACATGACACAGGAGGGGGACAGAGGCTGGGGACATGACACAGGAGGGGGACAGACGCTGGGGACATGACACAGGAGGGGGACAGACGCTGGGGACATGACACAGGAGGGGGACAGACGCTGGGGACATGACACAGGAGGGGGACAGACGCTGGGGACATGACACAGGAGGGGGACAGACGCTGGGGACATGACACAGGAGGGGGACAGACGCTGGGGACATGACACAGGAGGGGGACAGACGCTGGGGACATGACACAGGAGGGGGACAGACGCTGGGGACATGACACAGGAGGGGGACAGAGGCTGGGGACATGACACAGGAGGGGGACAGACGCTGGGGACATGACACAGGAGGGGGACAGAGGCTGGGGACATGACACAGGAGGGGGACAGAGGCTGGGGACATGACACAGGAGGGGGACAGACGCTGGGGACATGACACAGGAGGGGGACAGACGCTGGGGACATGACACAGGAGGGGGACAGAGGCTGGGGACATGACACAGGAGGGGGACAGAGGCTGGGGACATGACACAAGAGGGGGACAGACGCTGGGGACATGACACAGGAGGGGGACAGACGCTGGGGACATGACACAGGAGGGGGACAGACGCTGGGGACATGACACAGGAGGGGGACAAAGGGTGGGGACATAGGAGGGGGACAGACGCTGGGGACATGACACAGGAGGGGGACAGACGCTGAGGACATGACACAGGAGGGGGACAGACGCTGGGGACATGACACAGGAGGGGGACAGACGCTGGGGACATGACACAGGAGGGGGACAGACGCTGGGGACATGACACAGGAGGGGGACAGACGCTGGGGACATGACACAGGAGGGGGACAGACGCTGGGGACATGACACAGGAGGGGGACAGACGCTGGGGACATGACACAGGAGGGGGACAGACGCTGGGGACAGGCAGCCACTGTTTAATCAATAACAATTGATTAAACAGTGGCTGCATGTGATGGCACAGTGGCGACAATTGATGGCACAGTGGATGCGTGTGATGGGCACAGTGGCAACAATTGATGGCACAGTGGCTGCGTGTGTCGGCACAGTGGCTGCATGTGATGGCACAGTGGCTGCGTTTGATGGGCACAGTGGCTGCGTGTGATTGGCACAGTGGCTGCGTGTGATTGGCACAGTGGCTGCGTTTGATGGGCAGAGTGGCTGCGTGTTATTGGCACAGTGGCTGTGTGTGATTGGCACAGTGGCTGCGTTTGATGGGCACAGTGGCTGCATGTGATTGGCACAGTGGCAGCGTGTGATTGGCACAGTGGCTGCATGTGATTGGCACAGTGGCTGCGTTTGGGAACAGTGGCAACAATTGATTGCACAGTGGCTGCGTGTGATTGGCACAGTGGCTGCATGTGATTGGCACAGTGGCTGCGTTTGATGGGCACAGTGGCGACAATTTATGGTGGCACAGTGGCTGCGTTTGATGGGAACAGTGGCTGCGTGTGATTGGCACAGTGGCTGCGTGTGATTGGCACAGTGGCTGCGTTTGATGGGCACAGTGGCTGCGTTTGATGGGCACAGTGGCGACAATTTATGGTGGCACAGTGGCTGCGTGTGTTGGCACAAGTGGCTGCATGTGTTGGCACAAGTGGCTGCATGTGTTGGCACAAGTGGCTGCATGTGTTGGCACAAGTGGCTGCGTGTGTTGGCACAAGTGGCTGCGTGTGATGGGTACAGTGACCCCTCCCGCCCCTGCCTTGTACCCAGGGCCGCTGTTAGAAATTATGGGGCCCCGTACAGCCTACCTGACGGGGCCCCCTTCGACCACACCTTTGATCCCACCCCTAACCCCGTTACAAAACAAAAGGCAGGTTTGTTGCTGTTTACACGTGCGTGCGGGGGCCAACATGTGCGTTCGCAATTGCGCGTAAGCATTTTGTTAATAAAATTACATTGTAGGTTTCATTTGTTTTTGTTTTTTTGCTTTCACAAGAAATTAATAACATCCCTCGTGATAGCAGAGCCATGACAGGTCCTCTTTTTTACTTTCTGCCGAATCACTGGGGCTAAAAAAATTATATCTGATCATTGCTGCAGTGATGGGGGTAAAATGCAGCTCCACTGCACATGTTTACTGCTCCCCCCAACTGAAGTAGCATTACAATCATCATCACAGGCAGCACAGTAAGCAGGGGCTCTATCATGGCTGTATGTCACATGGCTGTTTGCTGACTTTGTTAACTTATGGCTGTACTGTATATAACAGACTGTAACACAGCACAGCCATAACAAAGTCAGCAGCCATGAGACACAGAGCCAGGATAGAGTCCCTACTTGCATAACTGTGCTGCCTGTGAAGACTATTGTAATGCTAATGATAACCTGCTGAGTTCTATTCTAAGGACACAGTGAGGACTCTATGCTTTATTCTTTACTCACCGTGTCCACTGCAGCCAGGCTCTCCTTCATGTCAGCCTCCTTGCATCTCAGCACCTGAATCATAGTATCACTCCGCCGGCCGGAACTAATTCACTGAGTAGTGAACTGCTGCATATACATCCGCTCCCGAAAATGAAGAAATAGTCCCTTCTCTGTGAGCACCTGGGCCCCTCTGTTGACCTGACATTGCCCAGGAAAATGGTATAACCCTGCTCCATAACACAAGGAGGAGCGGGGGAGAAGTTTACCAAGCTTTATTTTTTTGTTTTTATTTAATGCAGCAATGAGCTGTAATGCTGGCCGGGCCCCTCTATGCAGCTGATAGGGCCGGGCCCTGTACACCAGGGCTGGCTTGTACCGGCCCTGCCTACTGTTATCACCGCGGCAGGGAACATTACAGACAGCGTTCGTTTGAACAGCTGTTTTCCCCGCTGCGCATAGACACTCCCCCTTGGATGGATCTGTCCAATCGAGAGCAAGGGGGAGTGTCTATGTGACTCCCCCTTGCTCGCGATTGGACAGATCCGTCCAAGGGGGAGTGTCTATACGCGGCGGGGAAAACAGCTGTTCAAACGAACGCTGTCTGTAATGTTCCCCGCCGCGGCGGCGGCGATTTCGGCGGCGGGGGGGCGGATTAAAAGGTCCGCCGGGCCGTATACGGCCCGCGGGCCGTAGTTTGCCCAGGTCTGTTCTATATCTAAACTCCGACGGAATTCATCGGAATATCCAATGAAAAAACTCTGATGGGGCTACACACGATCGGAATATCTGATGGAAAAAGTCAGTCGGACTTTTTCAATCGGAAATTCCGATCATGTGTACAAGGCATGGCAGGTATTACTTCTCCTTTTATAAGGGGTCAGACCCACTTCCGTTTGTGTCTCTAGAACTAGACCAATGTTTCTCAACTCCAGTCCTCAAGGCGCCCCAACAGGTCATGTTTTCAGGTTTACCAATTATTTGCATAGGTGATTTGATCAGTTTCACTGCCTTAGTAATAGCCACATCCTGAAAACATGACCTGTTGTGGAGCCTTAAACTGGAGTTGAGAAACACTGGGCTAGACATGTATAATTAATTTTGCTACAAATCAAAATTCGACTACAATTTTTGCAATTCGGAGATTCGGATGTATCAACATTTCCTAATCACAATAGTAATGAATTTTAATGAATCTAAAATAAATTATAATGAAAAAAATTATCTGCATTTGAATTTGAAATGGAAACATATAGCAATACATACATTAAGGTATAAAAGTGAAATAAGATAATGATTTCTACTTAGGATGCTTTATAGAATACAGCAACATATAAAAGAATAGAATAAAATATAAAAGAATACAATAGAAACTAAATGAATAGAATAAAATAGAAAAGAATAGAACAGAAAATAAATTAATAGAACAGAATAGAATAGAATAGAAATGATATTTTCTATTCTATTTTAGATCAGCATAGGAAGGAGGCGTAATTAGCCTTTGAAACACGTTCCGATCGGTCTATTCTCCTTGTGGTTTGACAGGTGCCGACCAGCCTATGACTGCTCGTGTTCGCAGCGTCCTCTATCCTGTGTGGGATCTTCACCATAGCCCATCAGGGCATAGTCTGTCACCTCTGTCATCCTAGTAATGATTTTACTTGTTTTAGCTGGGCTGCAGGAATGAAGTCAATGCGAATTCTGCTGAACTTGCACGATTTCACTCCCGCTTGTCAGTCCGGAGGAAGAGAACCAGCGAAGAGTACAGTCATGGAGACCAAAGAAGTGGAGTTTTTTGAGGAGGGGTGGTCAACCGTATCAAAGGCAGCAGAATACATAGTCTAAGCTAGGCCTCTAGCTAAATTGTTAGCTTTGTTGAACATTTGTACTCTATACACAGTGAACAGCCCTGATGGGCATATACATTTCCTGTACAAAAATGAGCCCGTGTAAAACTTCCAGACAACTGAAGTCGCAGAACAAAAAATGTTCAAACCTGTCAGAATTTGCATACCTAGACACACTTTCTACTCTTTTCTTATGTCTCATTTACCACTAAGACAAATCATAAAAGTAGCGTATTTATCTGCGTATACTGCGCACTTTTTTCCCCTTAAAATCAGGGGAAAATAGTGGGTGCGCGATATACGCCGAAACTGCTGTCTCTCCTAGAGCCGAGTGTACTGCGCACTCGGCTAGGCTCGGCCAGGCTCGGCTCCGCAGCCTAGAGCCGAGTGTACTGCGCACTCGGCTAGGCTCGGCTCCGCCCGCAGCCACGTGAGAGGAGCCGAGAGAAGCCGAGACAAGCCGAGAGGAGCCGAACACACAGGAAATCCGGCTCCTCTCGGCTCGTGCCGAATCCAAAAACGAACACCGGACATGCTGGACGGAGACGGACACCTGGATGGAGGCAGCAGACGGACACCTCCAAAGCCGCAGACGGACACGCTGGACGGAGACGGACACCTGGATGGAGGCCAGAGACGGACACCTCCAAAGCCGCAGATGGACCCCGCGCAAGGAAGCTGCAGACGGACACCAACAAGGCTGGATGGACCCCGCGCAAGGCCGCAGATGGACGCCAGACAAGGCCGCCGATGGACGCAGGGCAAAAATTTAAGTTTTATTTTTTTCCCTTTTTTCCCTTTCTAAGCTTGGGGTGCGCGTTATATGCCGGCGCACGGTATACCCTGATAAATACGGTATATATCAAAATTCCTGGAAATGTGGCTTTATTTTGGCTATCTTCAGACTGCTGAGGAATACTCTGCCACTTTACAGATACAATAAAATATAAAAAAAACATCAAAGTGCAACTTGAAAACAGCATTGGACATCTTGTGAACAGAAACCACAAAAACAGCTCACCACAAAGGGGTTTTTAAAGGTGTGAAGCATACATGAAAAGCAATGCAGAAAACCAACTGATCTAATAGGACATAACCACATCAAACATTTTGAAATGCAATATAAACCTCTTGATATTATAGGGATGAAGTTACTTTATGTTCAAAGGATTTCCCCGATGTATTTCATTCTCAAACCTTTGTCTTGTTTGATTAGTATGTTTCTGAAAGGTATAACTGCACTCTCAGGTCAAATAAGCACATATGTTTTAGTAACACAGGCACAGGCACCCTTCTTGCTCTATTTCATGTGATAGCTTCAGATGGTACTAAGAATAGGAATGTAGCATGCTAGTCTAGTGGTTACCACTGCTGCATATATTGCAAGCTCATATGTTCTCTCTATGTCTGCATGGCCACATCACCCATCGAAAGCAATCATTTCTTTTAATCAGTTTTCTGCACCAGAAGTCCTCTGGTTTTAGATGACCTATCAATGTGATATTAGAGTTGCTACCTGTCCGGGATTCACCTGGACAGTTTGGGTTTTGGATGATGCGTCCGGTTTTCAGACTGCCTGAAACCCAGACACAATACTTATAATGGTCTGTGGCTCCCCAAGTAACCAAGTACCACAATCGCCAAGTGCATAGATGGACAGGAGAGGAGAGAGGGCTTGACCTGCTCCTCCTCCTCACGCCCCTACCCCTCTCTGTCTGCCCACCCTCCAATCCCCGGCGCTGTGCCTCAGAAAAGGAAAGTGGGGGGCTAGAAATTTGAAGTCCAGCAGCCTCAGATACATCTGAATCAGAGGTGCTGACTGCCAAGGGGTGTGTGATCTCACCATCCATCCCTGTCTCTGACTGAAAGCTCCCCATTCTCTCTCCTGCCTCTGAGTGAGTGAACTAAGGTAAATCAGGCTTCTCAGAGCATCCCTTACATCAGTGTCCTCCTTCCATCAGAGTCCTTTCCGTACATCAGAGTACTCAGTGTTCCCCCTTAAATTAAGCGTTCCCAGAGCACCCCTTATGTAGAGTCCCCAGAGTTCTCCCTTACATGCAGACTCCCCCCACCCCCCTACAGTAAAAGGGAACTCTGCAAGTTCGGATGTAAAAGGGGAATTCTGTGGACTCTGATGTAAAGGGGAACCAATGTTATTTAATATCAAAATATATGTATAGTTTATACTATAAACATTTTTTTTGCTGTGTGCCGCTAAAGTGTTTGGGTTTGACGTGAAGAAAAGGTGGCAACCCTATGTAAAATGGGGTTGAAATCAATAAAAAGAGTAGTATTAAAGCAGAACTAAACCCAAGTGTTTCAACAGCTTTTCAAAACTGTTACATTCAAGTCATGCCATGAATGATAACTGTCACAGTTGCTTGTGCTCTCAACCTGAATTGTCAAGACATTTAATGGCTGGTGTCAAAACTGATCACATGTGAAGCACCATGTCAATTTCAGATCAAACAGAGACTAAAATGAAAGCTTCCTTGGACATAGAGGATAAGAGGGTTTAGTTCCGCATTAAGGCGGTCTTAATAAATCATACTCATTTCCTCCACTTGGTCAGTCGAAATGAGGAAAACAATTGTGGTTGAAAGCATGGTCGAAATATAGGCTCTCTCTCTCTCTCTCTCTCTCTCTCTCTCTCTCTCTCTCTCTCTCTCTCTCTCTCTCTCTCTCTCTGTGCCATTAAAGTTAATAACTGTTCTCAGCTCTGTGTTTTCTTCATGCAATTCCACTGCAAACTTAATACCAAAAAATATCACAAAGCGATTTCCATACAGTAGTATATAGGTTAATTTATTAAAGGCAAAAAGGTTGTTCACTTTGCAAGGGAATTATCCCAAGAGCTTAGTTAATGTGATAAAACTTCACATTGCAAGGAATACCTAATCATGTGTAAGGAAAGTAAAAAGAGTATGATTGAATGATGGAAGTCAGCAGAGCTTCACCCCATTCACTACGCTATAGACAAAATTCCCTTGCCAAGTGCTACTTTCGTTGCAAAGTTAACAGTCTTTTTTCTTTTAGCAAATGAACCCCATAGTGCACAGAATAATAGGTCTTTCTCAATCCCCCTAAAATATGATACATTTACAACACTTTAACTGCTTGCCGACCAGCCGCCGTAGTTATACAGTCCCCAGAGTTCTCAGAGTTATACAGCGGCAGGTTGGCTCTGCTGGGCGAGATCACGTAGGTATAAGTCATCTCGCCGTTCAGCCAATAGGGGCGCGCGCGCCACCGGAGGCACGTGCACACGCCCCCCGCTTGCCCCTGATGCCGATGCGTGTGCCCGAAGGGCGCGATCTCCCCGGTGCACCCGCGATCGCTCATTACAGAGCGAGAACCAGGAGCTGTGTGTGTAAACACACAGCTCCCGGTCCTGTCAGGGGCAGAAATGATTTATCGTCTGTTCATACAATGTATGAACAGCGATCAGTCATTTCCCCTAGTCAGTCCCACCCCCCCTTCAGTTAGAACACACCCAGGGAACATAATTAACCTCTTTCTCGCCCCTAGTGTTAACCCCTTCCCTGCCAGTGGCATTTTTATAGTAATCAATGCATTTTTATAGCACTGATCGCTATAAAAATGCCAATGGTCCCAGAAATGTGTCAAAAGTGTCCGAAGTGTTCGCCATAATGTCGCAGTACCGATAAAAATCGCTGATCGCCGCCATTACTAGTAAAAAAAAAATATTAATAAAAATGCCATAAAACTATCCCCTATTTTGTAAACGCTATAACTTTTGCGCAAACCAATTAATAAACGCTTATTGCGATTTTTTTTTTTACAAAAAATATGTAGAAGAATACGTATCGGCCTAAACTGAGGAAAACATTTTTTTTTATATATTTTTGGGGGATATTTATTATAGCAAAAAGTAAAAAATATTATTTTTTTTAAAAATTGTAGCTCTATTTTTGTTTAAAGCGCAAAAACTAAAAACCGCAGAGGTGATCAAATACCACCAAAAGAAATCTCTATTTGTGGGGAAAAAAGGACGCCAATTTTGTTTGGGAGCCACAACCGCGCAATTGTCAGTTAAAGCGACGCAGTGCCGAATCGCAAAAAGTGGCCTGGTCATTGACCAGCAATATGGTCCAGGGCTTAAGTGGTTAAAAACAATTCACAATGTGCCTTATGTTTAAAAGGATACTCAAGCCTAGACGAACAACAGGCAGTGCTCATCCAAACTCCAACACATGAAATGAGATAAGGCTTTTCTTCCAAGTCAATGACACTGCTCAGTTCCTTTACAACAACCTCCCTCCACCCATAGTTGAGCCACATTTCTGAACCAAGTGTGAAGGGAAGCCGGAGTAGCAGGAGGAAACCCATGCAGGCACAGGGAGAACATGCAAACTCCATGCAGGCAGTGTTGTGGTTGGGATTTGAACCGACATGCAGAAGTGCTAACCACTACACATCAGATGTGCCAGAGTTAAAGAAAACCTCCAGGGAAACAGTGGTAAATAAAATATGAATAGCTATTGGCCTTTTATTGTGATGGGGGTCCTTGCTGGAAAACAGTGAGAAGAAGAAGAAGAAGAAGAAGAAGAAGAAGACATGGCCAAGTTCCTAAGCAGGAAAGCTGGTAGACTCTGCCAGGGTTCAGTTCATGAAAAGTTTCAAAGTTTTGCTTGAAGTTCAAAGTTTGCAAACTTTATTGCCTCGTACACACGATCAGTTTTCCTGACAAGAAAAGTGTGATGTGAGCTTTTTGTCAGGAATTCCGACCATGTGTATGCTCCATCACACTTTTTCTGTGAGAATTCCTGGCAAGAAAAGATTGAGAGCAGGATCTAAATTTTCGTGACAGGAAAAATTTCTATCGGGAATCGCGGTCGTCTGTATGCATTTATGACGCGAAAAAAACATGCATGCTCAGAATCAAGCAGAAGAGCCGAACTGCCTATTGAACTTCATTACGTGTTGTACGTCACCGCGTTCTTGACGTTTGTAATTTTTTCAAATAAGATTAGTGTGGCTGTGTGTATGCAAGACAAATTTCAGCCATTTTCCTGCTGAAAAAAAAAACACGGTTTTCCTGTTGGAAAAACTGATCGTGTGTACAGGGCATAAGGCAAACCTTATTGCAGTCTATGGGGTGAGTCTTCTTATTTAATTCTGCCTATTTGAAGTGCTAAAAGGTAAGCCTGTTGTCAAACAAATGCCATGGCCTGAAGCTAAGCAATACCCTGGAGGGCATGCACCAAGGCCAACATATACAAACTAAAAAAAAAAAAAAAGCAGTACCATGAAGCAAAAAAAATGACTTGGTCAGTCATGAAGGGGGGTTAATCTTCGGATGGTCAGGTAGTTATTATAACACTTCAGTTGCCTTTACCAAGCTGGAGACTTGGCCATAAGCTTTGTACGTGGCCACTGAACTACCTACCTAATATCTTATTCATTTTTACTGGAGTGTACTTTATCCCATATCTTAGATTGCAAGCTCTAACGAGCAGGGCTATCTGATTCCTACTGTTTTAAAGTGATACTATGGGTTCAGTTTTTTTTTTGAAATAACAAACATGTCATACAGAGTGGCCCCGATCGTCCTCTTTTGGGGTCCCATGGCGGCTCTTGCGGCTCCTCCCCGCAAAGGAATAACCCCCTCTGGGAATCTCTATCCTGAGGGGGTTACCTTGCGGACGCTCTCCCGTGTCATACACTCGGCGTGGATTTAATTGACAGCAGCGGGAGCCAATGGCTGTGTTGCTATCAATCTATCCAATGAAGAGCCAAGAAGCCTTGGGAAGAGCGTCACGGGATCGCGCACACAGAAATTCGGGGCTCGGGTAAGTAAAACGGGGAGCTGGGGGGCCGGACACTGCAAGGTGTTATTTCACCTTAATACATCAGATGCATTAAAGCGGAGATCCACCCTAAAGTGGAACTCCCGCTGATCGGAACCCCCCCCCCCCTCCGGTGTCACATTTGACACCTTTCAGGGGGGAGGGGGTGCAGATACCTGTCTAAAGACAGGTTTTTGCACCCACTTCTGGCCACACAGTCTGGGCAGGCATGACATCACCTACCACCCCCCCCCCCCGTTGTGTCCTGGGAACACTCGGCTCCCAGTACACAGCGAGAGCCAATTGGCAGGGGTAGAGCGGCTCGCGCATGCGCCACAGGGAACCAGGCAGTGAAGCTGGAGCGCTTCACTTCCTGGTTCCCTCACCGAGGATGGCGGGGGGGCAGCAGAGTGACGAGCGGACGGCGCTGGGCTCCAGGACAGGTAAGTGTCCTAATATTAAGTATAATATGCAGTATTTGTAGCTGCTGACTTTTAATCTTTTTTTTTTCAGCGGACATCCGCTTTAAGGTGAAAAAACATGAGGCTTTACAACCCCTTTAAGTTGTATTGTAATTGTACTGACTTCCCTTATGTTGTAAAGTGCCATGTAAACTGTTGGCACTATCTAAATCCTGTATAATAATAATATATTAGTAATAGCGTTGTATTGGAAAAGCTGCATTAATGCTTTTTTTTCAGGATTATTCTTTCTCCTTTTTTTTTACAGTAATTAGGTCATTGTAAAGTGATACAGTAAGAGTCTGATACTATTTCAGCGAAATAGCAATATGATTGCACCTAGCTGGGGCCCAGCTTCCATATCTATTAGTATGCATTGTGGGCACCCTCCCCCACTTCACACTGTAGGAGCCCAGTAAAGGACTTCTCCCAGCCTAAATACATTTCACAGCAGTGCTCCATGTAGGACATAATGCATCCAACAGAAAAGCTGAATACATCGATTCACTTTGTGACTCCAGCTAACGTAACATGAGCAGGGAAATGTCTGTTGTAAGGGACCTTTTCATACACGCAGACGTCACTAGGTTTACAGTGTTCACATCAGTTTCATCACTGGCCTGGAGGCTTCTTTATTTAGTCATCAGGAGTTATCACTGCTGACAGAATGTTGAACGCAGGCCAATTATTGTAGGGAGTTCTTTGCTGGACTGGTGCCATGCTAGTAACTGGATCCTCTTGGAGGAGGGGGCAGCCATATCAGTCCCTCCACGCATGCGCACAGCTGTGCTTTCTCACACAAGGCCTGTCCACTCTATTGATGTGTGAGTCAGCCTGGGACAGCAATGAAAGCTATAATATATATCGGACTGAGAGCAGAGGGACCTGTATGCTGACATACTAGTTTAATTTAGGCCTAAGACTATAAGGGATTAACAAAGGCAAAGGACAACCTTCTGATGCATTTTCCATGCGCAAAATAAAAAATGCAATTACAAAATGTCAATGTGTAGCTGCGACAGCTGCACCACATTACTTTAAAGTAAATATGCAACAGTTTCTATTATTGTCCCATAGCATGCACCAAAATAATCAAGCACTTGAGCGCCAATGATCTAAGTAAAAAATTGTTCTATAGTGTATACCATTACAGTGGCAGAAATACTGTAGTGAGGAAGAGCGGGTAGCAAGAAGCAGATCTTCAGGCAGGAGAGGAGAGGTGGATGAGTATGCACAGAAAGCACATCACTATCATGTAACAAAAGTTGCATAAAACACTAAATGCGTGTAAATATTAGACATGGGCTGAACATCTTCCAGTTTGGTTTGTGGCAGAACCTTTGAACATCGCAAAAGTTCGGAACCGAATAACGAACCCCTCTGAAGTCTATGGTAGGGTGACCAGACATCCCCAGTTTCAGGGGACAGTCCCCTGATTGAGGACACTGTCCCCAGACCAAGTCTGTCCCTGGTTTTGTCCCCAGATTGGATTTAATAGGGGGCAGGGGCAATTTCAAAGACAATCAGTGCAGAATTAAAATAAAAAAAAAAATAATTATACACCCGCTCCGCCGTGCCTACTAGCATAGGGGGGTTGTATTTTTCCCATTATCTGTGCCCCTTGCTGATGATCATGTGTTGGTTGGAGCGGAGGGAATATTTCTTCAGTTTCGGGCGCATGCCCATTCCGCTTCACTCGCATGTTCTTCTGCCTTGGCTTAAATCCCGGCCAGCCAACTGCCTATCTCCTTGCCTTCCCTGGCGAGTGATCTTCCTCCGCTCCCCATCCAGTAGTAGGCGGGGCCTGAAGAGTAAGACTTGAAAAGGCTGTGAGGCGGGCGGCGACGGACAGAGAGTCGCTGATTGTTGTTTTTACTAGTAAACAAAAAATATGTCCCCGGATTTCATTAAAAAAATCTGGTCACCTTAGTCTATGGGACCCAAACTGGAAAAATCAATAGTGCCCATTGTTAA
This sequence comes from Rana temporaria, assembly GCF_905171775.1. NCBI lineage: Eukaryota > Metazoa > Chordata > Amphibia > Anura > Ranidae > Rana > Rana temporaria. The sequence goes on along the minus strand of NC_053490.1, from coordinate 116,765,083 downwards.
GGAGTATATGCAAGTAATTGGGCATGCAATGATGGGTCTGGGTCCTGCCCTGGAGGCCATGCATCTGTAGCGCTACCCCCGGAGGAGCCGCTGGTTAAATTTGGGATTGGCGTACTTAAGTTACCTCTGTAATGTGTCTAGGAATGATGACGGCAATGAGAGCAGTAATAGAATGTCCAGGCTGTTGGTTGACGTTTTTAATGCTTTATTTTTCCGGTTAACACGACCAACATGTCAACTTGAGGTAGACAGGACAGGTTGGTGAAAGAAGAATGAACTTTGCAGAATCAGGCTATGGATAAGTAAAAGCAGTCATGCTTTTACAGCAACTCTTTCCTCGTCGCCACTTCAGCCGAAGTGGGTAAAGTGCCCCCGGACAGGTCCCTCTCACGAACCAGAGCGCCACTTAGAACTTCTGGGAAGGAACAAGTCTCTGCCACAAACTTGGCTCTAATTAAATTTTGGGGTTAAAGATGAGACCTCTGCCACAGGCCTAGTACTTGAAAGTTTGAACGGTAGAGCGAATCCTCTCAATGTATCTTTTTGGGGTCACCGACTGACAGTCTGAATACAACCTGTCAGTGCCACACCTGGAACCAGGAACCCGCGAAAAAACCCAAACCAACGCCTCCGCCACAGAAATACCCCTCCCCAGCATGCACAGCGAAGTCCAACTCCTCTCATTGGCTGCTGGGAAGAAGTGGCTCCGCCTGGACCCCTCTGGTGCCATCTGCCATCCAGAGATAAAACTGCCTCCCTGGATGCACAGACTGACCCACAGGACAATCCACCTTCTGTAGCTTGCTTGAGCTCTCCTGTACCACCAGGAGACCCGAGCGACCAATTGGCACTTCTGTCGGCTAATCGAAAAGCTGAACAAAGCTGGGATCAGCTTTGATCATCTCTCTGCTATGGTAACCTGGAAGTGATGACCTGACATCACTTTTGGTTCACCCAGATGTCAACGGCGCTTTTTGAAAAAAAATCTAAAGCATTCAAAAACACTAATCGTGGTATTATGAATGCTTTTATGGGCAGTGAAGGGATTTTGGGTCTTAGACCCCAGATTTCTCCATAAAGAGTACCCGTCTCATGCCTATTACTGTCACAAAGATTTTTTACATTCCAGTGCTAAGAAATGTAAAGCAACAGTGTAAAAACAAAATAAATAAATAATAAAAAAAAAACTTTAAGTGCCCCCCGTTCCCCCATGCTCGCACGCAAAGGCAAACACCGATTCTCCCACACATGTGAGGTATCACCATGAACGTCAGATCATGGGCAGTAATTCTAGCTGTAGACCTCCTCTGTAAATCTAAAATGGTAACCTGTAAAGGCTTTTAAAGCGTTGGCTTTGGATAATAAAATGTATGCAGTTTTTCACCATCGCACGGACGTCACATGTTTGGTATCTATTTACTTAGTGTAACATCATCTTTAATATTTTACAATAAAATTAAGTTATATATTGTGTTTTTTGCAATAAAGTTCAAAAAAGTTTTTTTTCCCATAAAAACCACTGCCTAAATACCATGTGACATAGAAAATTGCAAAACCCACCGATGTATTCTATAGAGCAGGGGTCTTCAAACTTTTCAAACAAAGGGCCACTTTATTGTCCTTCAGACTTTAGGAGGGCCGGATTGTGGCCAGCAGGGGCAGAAAATGTCACTGGCCCAGCATCAGTGAGAATAAATATGGCCTCAGGGTTGGTGGTCAATAGGAGGAGGAGTATTCCACCTATTAGTAGGAAGAATAGTATCCCATCATTGGTATCCGTGAAAGATATAGTGTCCCATTGTTGGTGTCAGTGGGAGGAATAGTGCCTCATATCAGTGGAAGGAATTTTGTCCCAAGGGCCAGATTAAAGCTTGCAAAGGACCACATCTGGCCCTTGGGCCGCAGTTTGGAGACCCCTGCTCTAGAGCCTATGCTTTAAAATATATATAATGTTTCGGCGTTCTAAGTAGTTTTCTAGCAAAAAAGTGCCAGAAAAGGCCTGGTCTGGAAGGGTGTGATGACATCACAACACAAGGAGTAGCAACAAGACCAAATGTCAGGCCGGGCTTTTAGTGGTGGATCCATTGGGGGGTATTGGGAAGATTTGTTTTTGACTGGAGATGGGCCTTAAATGCATTCTTGCTAATTTTGTTACATGTAAAGCAAATAGAAAAATGGTGGGGTTGTGCCATATTGATTTTTATGATTATTTCTATGTGAACTGTAAGAGTGGGCTACATGTTGCTGCCTGGCCATGTTTCTATTTATGGGAGAAGCAAGGGCATATTATAAAGAGGGCTTGCAATATATTTGAAGTTTATTGTATGCATTTATCATGGCTGTCTTCATCCGGGGATTTCATATTCTTCTTTGTGGCTATCTTATGTTATGTCAGTAGAGATGCTAGCTAATCAAAACCTTAGTCTTGATAATAACTTTCAACTGGGTTGTAATGACCCCAACTTTTCATGCTTTCAGCTTCATCCACCTGATATATAGCCATGTAACGACTTAACTAAATTAAAGATTTTCTATAGATCAACATTCTATTAAAAAGAAAAAAACAGCAGATGAGAACTAATTCTTCCTAAGCTAATTCTGTTTTTTTTTTTAAACTAATTTATATTCTGAAACTGCATCTCCAACTCGCAGGAAGGAAGAAATGAAATGCCCTCTAAGTAAAACATTATATACTGTAAAGAATTACACACTGGGGATTATACTCAGCCAATCTTTCCATGTTAGAATTAATTACATATCAAATGTTTTTAAATACAATCATCAGTCTTACATTTACTTAACATTAGTTAAGTTCAGACAACATCCAGAGAAGATATATTGGGTCAACATTAGCATACATTACTTGTAAGTGCTCCCTAAATAGCCTGTACAGCACTGTAATAAATTAACATGGTAATATTGTTATCTTTAGTCTGGTAACTAATCCTTATGATTTCACATTATTAAAGCAGACCAGCCACCAGAGTTCACATGAATTAGTAGAGCATTTTTCAACATTAATAACCACATTCTTTTGATTTCAAATATACTTATTACATTCTAAAAAAAATCTTGTGGTCACCGGCTAACATGAAAATTGTTATTTAACCATTTCCATACCAGGCACTTGCGCACCTTCCCGCCCAAGCCAATTTTCAGCTTTCAGCACTGTCGCACTTTGAATGGCAATTGCACGGTCGTGCGACGTGGCTCCCAAACAAAATTGGCGTCCTTTTTTCCCCACAAATAGAGCTTTCTTTTGGTGGTATTTGATCACCTCTGCGTTTTTTTTTTTTTGCGCAACAACTAAAAAAAGACTGAAAATTTTGAAAAACAAATACGTTTTTATTTTTTTCTGTTAATTTTTTTGTAAATAAGTAAGTTTTCTCCTTCAATTACGGGCACTGATATGGCGGCACTGATGGACATCGATGAGGTAGTACTGACGGGCACAGATGAGGTGGCACTGATTTGCGGCGCTGGTATGCGGCACTGATGGGCACACATAGGCGGCACTGATGGGCACACATATGCGGCACTGATGGGCACACATAGGCGGCACTGATGGGCACTCATGGGCGGCACTGGGCACTCATAGGCGGCACAGATGGGCACTCATGGGCGGCACTTATGGGTGGCACTGATGGATACCTATGGGTGGCACAGATGGGCACTGATAGGTGGGCACTGGGCATGGATGGGCACTGTGGGGTGGCACTGATGGACACTGTGGGGTGGCACTGATGGACACTGTGGGGTGGCACTGATGGACACTTGGGGTGGCACTGATGGACATTGTGGGGCAGCACTGATCTACCCATGTTGCCAGTCAGTGCCCATTTGTGGGCACTGATTGGCATCTTTTTTTTTGTCAGACGCGAGTGAGGAAGAGCCATCAACGGCTCTTCCTGTTTACATCGTGATCAGCCGTGATTGGACACGGCTGATCACGTGGTAAAGAGTCTCCGCCGGAGGCTCTTTACCGAGATCCGAGATGCAGGGTGTCAGACTGACCCCCCGCATCACCGATCGCCACGCTGCGCACCCCCACGGGCGCGCGCGGCATGAAATCCTGCAGGACGTCCATGGACGTCCAGTCAGGATTTCAAAACCACTTCCCGGACGTAAATCGGCCATAGGCCGGGCGGGAAGTGGTTAAACCCTTAAAAGGTTCCACATTTTGTCATGACACAACCAAAAACGTAAATGTATTGTATTGGGATTTTATGTGATAGACCAAAACAAAGTGGCACATAATTGTGAAGTGGAAGGAAAAATTATAAATGATTTTCAATTTTTTTTTACAAATCTGAAATTTATCTTCAAATATCTGAAAAGTGTGGCGTGCATTTGTATTCAGCCTCCCTGAATCAATACTTTGTGGAACCTGCTTTCGCTGCAATTAAAGCTCCAAGTCGTTTTGGGTATGTCTCTATCATGTCTTTACCAGCTTTGCACATCTTTTTCTTTGCAAAAACGTCCAAGCTCTGGTAGATTGAACGGAGTCTGTGAGCAGCAATTTCATTTTTGACTGGGCCATCCCATTATATCTCTGTCTGTGTGTTTAGGGTCATTATCCTGCTGGAAGGTGAACCTCTGCCTAGTCTCAAGTCTTTTGCAGACTCTAAAGCCTCGTACACACGATCAGATATCAGATGGAATCTAATCCGATGGATTTTTTCGTCGAAGCTGACTTTCATCAGTCTTGCCTACAGACCATAAGTCAAAAATCGGACCGTACCAAAACGCAGTGACGTAAAACACTACGAGGTATTGAGAAAAATTAAGTTCAATGCTTCCGAACATGCGTCAACTTGATTCTGAGCATGCGTGGATTTTTGACCGATGGACTTCCACACAGACGATCGTTTTTTTCTATCGGTTTTTTATCCATAGGAAAAATTTAAAACATGTTCTATTTTTTTTTTCACCGATGGAAAACAAACCGATGGGGCCCACACACGATCGGTTTGTCCGATGAAAACCGTCCATCAGTCTGTTTTCATCGGCCAAACCGATCGTGTGTACAGGGCTTAACAGTTTTTTTTCTAAGATTGCCCTGTATTTGGCTCCATCCATCTTCCCATCAACTCTGACCAGCTTCCCTGTCCCTGCTGAAGAAAGGCACCCCCACAACATGATGCCACTGTTCAGGGTGATTTAGCGTTTTGCTTTTAGGCAAAAAAAAGTTAAAGGGTCACTAAAGGAAAAACATTTTTTTGCTGAAATGACTGTTTACAGGGTATAGAGACATAAAAGTTAACTGATTCCTTTTAAAAATGATTAAAAATTGAATTTAATCTATCATATAATGTGCCTCTAGTTTCACTTTCGGTTTTAAAGGTACATACATGAAGTTCCGGGTGAGAGGTGAGTCGGGAAGACTCACAGAACAAAAACAAACAAATCCAGGGCAGTGTTTTGTTTTTAAAATGAATCTGATTGGTTCTGAGGAGTTTTAGACACACAGTAATGACAGCTTAGACCACCGTGAGAAAGCTCCCAGTACGATGGTTATAAGTAAACAGGCAACCAGGAAGTGTGGAGATCACAGCAGAATTACAGCTACTTCAAAGCAAAAACGAACAATGAGGACATGAAACCAGTACTGCAGTAAGGTAAAGTAAGCTATTTAGCTAAAAAAAAAAATTCCTTTAGTGACCCTTTAACTTTTGGTCTCATCTGACCAGAGCACCTTCTTCTGCATGTTTGCTGTGTCCCCCACATGGCTTCTCGGAAACAGGACTTCTTATGGCTTTCTTTCAACAATTGCTTTCTTCTTGCCACTCTTTCATAAAGGCCAGATTGGAGGAGTGCATGACTAATAGTTGTCCCACCTGAGCTGTGGATCTCTGCAGCTTCTCCAGAGTTACCATGGGCCTCTTGACTCCTTCTCTGATTAATGCTCTCCTCGCCTGCCCTGTCAGTATAGGTGGACAGCCATGTCTTGGTAGGTTTGCCATTGTGCCAAACTTTTTCCATCTTTGGATGGTGGATTTAATGGTGCTCCGTGAGACGTTCAAAGCTTGGGATATTTTTATAACCTAACCCTGCTTTAAACTTCTCCACAACTTTATCCCTGACCTGTCTGGTGTGTTACTTGGCCTTCATGATGCTGTTTGTTCACTAATGTTCTCTAACAAACCTCTGAGTGCTTCACAGAACAGCTGTATTTATACTAAGATTAAATTATACACAGGTGGACTCTATTTATTAATTAGGTGACTTCTGAAGGCAATTGGTTCCACTAGATTCTAGTTAGGGGCATCGAAGTAAAGGGGGCTGAATACAAATGTACACCACACTTTTTAGATATTTATTTGTAAAAAAAAAATGAAAAACATTTATCATTTTCTGTTTTTAATAGTTGTTTTGGGTTTTAACAAATAGTGAACAAGCAGCAGTTAACATTTATTATTTTCCTTCCACTTCACAATTATGTGGCACTTTGTGTTGGTTGTAACATGACAATATGTGGAAAATTTTGAGGGGTATTAATACTTCTTCAAGGCACTGTAATTAGAGACAGCAAAGTGGATTGTTTGTTTTCACTTTTACCCTTTCTACGAAGAAGAACAGCAGGATCAGCAAGATCAGCAAGGAACAGCCTGGAAACATATCTGTTTATGAAATTGTACATATATATACAATCATGTGATTTTAGCCATGTTACTACATTTGCAACAACACAGTACTGTCCGTGATAATTTGTTCTTTGCATATAAAAAAGCACAGACACACTAAGATTGGTTTCATTACTTAACAGTATTTACAATAATCCTTTCAGCCCTGGTTCACATTGATGCAATTTGGCATGCGCTTTTACATGTCAAAGTGCATGCTAAATCGACGGAAATTGCGGGAAATAGCATCATACGAATCGGTGCAAAGCCAAATTTGCGGCGCTGCACTGATTCCCAAGAGTAGTTTATGTACGACTTTTGACGATTACAGGGTGCGCTTTCCATTGACATCTGTGCATAAACCCACACAGATGTCTCTGAAATCGTCCCCGAAGTCGGGATTGACATGCGGGAAAGAAATCGTGCGAGTTCAGCTGAACACACACAATTTCATTCTCGCAGTCAGTGTGAACCAGGGCTCAATGCTAGAGACATTTGTGTTTTTTGTTTGCATGCTTAAAACATAATTTTATACCCAAAGATTAAAAAAACTCTCAAAATATTATATATATTTTCTAAAGACACCCTAGAGAACAGAATGGTGGTAGTTCCAAAAATGTCAGTCAAAAATACACCAAATTTAATTTTAGGGCACACAAACACAATAAATTATAAAAAAAAAAGAAAAATATAAAAGTTGAGGCTCCACCGAGGAAATAGATGCCCAACATGTCAAATCTTAAAACTGCATGCACCTGTGAAACGGACATAATTATCCATACCCTATATTTTCCATAGGCAATGCTTTAGAAGCCCTTTCAGTTCCTCAGTTTAGAGTTAGCCATAAATAACAGCCCTAGAATTATTGCTCTCACTCTGGCGTGTGCAGAGATATGCAAAGCGCGGTGACGTACAGCAAGTATGACGGCACTAAGAAGGGAAAGTTCCATGCGGATGGCGCCACCCTTGGGGCTGCTTTTGCTGATTTCGTGTTAGTAAAAGTTTGGTGAGAGACGATTCGCGCTTTTCAGTCTGTTACAGCGTGATGAATGTGCTGTCTCCATTACGAACGCTAGTTTTACCAGAACGAGTGCTCCCGTCTCATAACTTGCTTCTAAGCATGCACGGTTTTTTCACGTCGTTAAAGCCTACACACGACCATTTTTTACAAAGTTAAAAACGACAATGTTAAAAACGTCGTGAAAAATTAGAGCATGTTCGAAATTTTTAATGCCCATTTTTTACATTGTGAAAAATGCTCTGGAGCCCACATACGATCGGTTTTAATGACAGTAAAAAAATATGTAATTTTTTACAACCCGAAAAACGGTCGTGTGTACGCGGCATGACATGTTTAGCACAATCAAAATTTTCGTGCCCATGACGTATACATTTAAATTTGTACGTGCGTGTATGTAGGTGTGAGCGGAGCCCAAAAAATTTGGGGGGAGTGGGATTTTAAGTGCTTGGGTGCATTTTTACCTCCTTACACTTTTCTGCTTTTTTTTAATAAACCTTTTATTTTAATCACTTAGGGGACAAAACGTGATCTATATTGTGGTGACAGGCTCTCTTTAATAAGACATTAGGAGTTAATTCCATATACAGGTAACTTACTTTGAACAGCAACAGTGAAGTAACAATAATCTCCTAAAATCTGTAAAATGGCCTGAAAGTAGGCCAAAGAGAGGGGAGAGGTGGGAAGCAAGAAGGACATAAGGAGGAGCATTTTATTGGAAATTATTGCTGTTGTTGAACCCAATTGAAAAACTGAAATGCTATGTTCTCAATATTCAAACGCTCACATTTGTCTGAGGTTCTTTTATTTTATGTGTCACTCAATGTTACCTAACATTCATTTTTATACACCCAATACTGTTGACTGTTAAGTGTTTGCTTTTAACTATTGTTTTGTTATGGAATGTTTTTTCTAGTCCTGATAAAGGAGGAGATATTGGACCAACAAAACGGGTTGGATTCTCTTTGGCTTGTCCCCTTGACTTTTATTGAAATAAATTTGTATCTGTCGTTGTGGCACTTCAATTTCCATTTCTCTAATGATGAGGAGGTCATCAGGTAGGCTGCCATTGGACGCTGCCATTTCTTTGGAGGCTGTAATTGTTGAGCTAATTTTCATCTTGTCAGCCTAATTCAGGGGCGTCAATACTTTTTGATTATTGATCAAGAATATGTAGATAAGGAGTTCCTACTTTTAACTGAATTATTTTGCTGCATGTTTGCTCTGAGTCAGTGACCCCAAGTATTGAAATCAGAGGCTTAGTATTATAGCCAACATTTTCAGAAGGGGGTTAGCAATGGCAGCCCCTGTTTGTCTTTCAACACAGGTGTCATTAAAGTATATATACTGTATATCTAGCATTTATTTTGCTTCGGATCGAGTAGAGAAAGATTTAAACTTGGTTGTTTTTTATTTTTGCTGTTCTTGCCCCCTTGAGGGTGTTTCATATTACCTACTGTTCTGGTCCACAAAATAAGTAGTGAGTATGGAAGAGAATGGAAGTTGCTGCAAAGTGAGGGGAATTCAACTGGTCAACTGGCACCAACCTGGACACCCCCGCCCATTCTGGGCCAAATCATCACCCCTAGCTCCAAAGTAAAAAAATACGGCCGCCAGACTTGTGACTGGGAAAAAACCATGGGAATCAATCTCACCTTCGTTGAGAACCCTTCACTGGTTGCCAGTAAACGACAGAATTGCATTTAAAGCACTCTGTCTGACGCATAAGTGCATCCATGGGAAGGCTCCGCAATATCTTTGCGACAAGATAGAACCCCACAATTCCAATCGCGTTCTGCGATCCACCGACCAAAATCTGGTCAAGGTACCCAAAGCAAGATACAAGTCCAAAGGAGAAAGAAGGTTTGCTTTCCAAGGTCCTAGACTATGGAACGCTTTACCAACCAGCATTCGGTTGGAGGAAAACCACCTGGCCTTCAGAAGACAGATTAAAACTCTGCTCTTCTGATGTCAAGAGACAGGAACAACAAACGCCCAGAGGCGATTTAGTTCGCATGTGCCGCGCTATATAAGTCTTTCATTCATTCATTCAATTCTCCCTTAGACAGTTGTCACCAGAACAGGTATCCCCAATGGAAAATGTACCCTCACCTTTTGTTTTGGTGATGACTGGGGCAGACTTAATGGACCACTTGGACTTTTTCTGCCATCATTCTTCTATGCTTCCATGACTGTAAACATTCAATGTCCCATCATTTTGTGTTGCAGTCAAAATGACCACTTAGGCCCTGTACACACGATCAGTCCAAACTGATGAAAACGGACTGAAGTTCAGTTTCATCGGTCCAAACCGACCGTGTGTAGGCCCCATCGGTCTGTTGTCCTTCGGTCCAAAAACAGAGAACTTGCTTTAAAATTGGACCGATGGACGCCTGACCGATAGGTCAAAACCGATGGTTAGTATGCAAAAGCATCGGTTCCAAACCCGCGCATGCTCAGAATCAAGTCGACGCATGCTTGGAAGCATTGAACTTAATTTTTCTCTGCACGTCGTTGTGTTTTACGTCACCGCGTTGGACTCGATCGGTTTTTAAACTGATAGTGGGTAGGCACATCAGACCATCAGTCAGCTTCATCGGTTAACCAATGAAACTGAACTTCAGTCCGTTTTCATCAGTTTGGACTGATCGTGTGTACAGGGTCCAAGATAAAATGAGGTAGGCAGGTCTGACACCGTGTCCTTAGGAATTTAGAACTGCGTTGTCAGGTCAAAGAGGAAAGAAGACGCATAGTAAATTTATTTAAAGGAATAAAATGTGGAGGAATGCATTCCAGAGATATAAAGAATATGTTTTTTTGTTTTTTATTGCCCTGACATATGCTTTAAAAAAGCAACAGCTTAGAAATCATGGTGCAGTATTTTTATTCTTTGATTGTACTAAGGAAATGAGGAAGAAGGTCTTGGCACTGGGCAATTGATATTTTGCATATTGATTTTATAATTTCAGATGTGTTCAGATGTGGCACAGCTAGCTTTAAAGTAAATACTTGCACTGATTGAATAGATATCAATAGCCGTAATGACAAACATATGTCTTAACTTTCGAAGAACAATCGCTAGTGGTCCTTCCTCATCCAGGGTCATTGACAACCACAGCATTTGCGTGCTATTGATGATGGTAATGGAATTTCTTGGCAGGAGACATAAGTGCCTTTGACATCTCAACTAATGAGTCATTGATAACTAAACGTTGGTGTCCTCTTGTAGCTGGTCATAGGTTAGTAGAGTCGGCTTGGCATCTTTCCACCATGAACACATTCTCACTGCATAGTCAATTGCCATAATAAGCGTTGAAAAAAACAGATATGCTACTGTGCTAGGAGCCTTCATTAATGCTGGAGTTTCCACTAGGATCACAGCCTTCCTTACACTTATTACTACCTGAGTGCCACATACTCCACATCTTTGCACAGTGTGTGCTTATAAAAAAAGATATATCTGGACATCATGTATTCAACCTTTCATAGTAAGCTAGTGCACTGTACAAAGTGTACAACCATGTACAATGTAATATAATTCATAGAAACCAACTCTAGCAGATTGTATGTGATAGACCAACACAAAGTGGCACATAATTGTGTAGTGGAAGGTAAATGATAAATGGTTTTCAATTTTTTTTACAAAAAAAATATCTGAAAAGTGTGGCGTGCATTTGTATTCAGCTCCCATTTCTCTAAAATCCCAAGCTAAAATCTAGTGCTGGGGTAGGCATCCTGGGACCCTCAAACTGTTGTGGAACTATATTTTCCATGAGGCATTGCAAGGCTGGCAGTTACAATTATTCTCAGAGGCATGATGGGACTTGTAGTTCTGCAATAGCTGGAGGGCCCCAGGTTACCTATCCCTGATCTAGTGGAACCAATTTCCTTCAGAAGTCACCTTATTAATAGTGAAGGAACACACCAGACAGGACAGGGATAAAGATGTGGAGAAGTTTTAAAGCAGGGTTAGGTTATAAAAAAATATCCCAAGCTTTGAACATCTCACAGAGCACTGTTCAATCCATCATCCAAAAATGGAAAAAGTATGGCACAACTGCAAACCTACCAAGACATGGCTGTCCGCCTAAATTGACAGGCTGGGCTAGGAGAGTATTAATCAGAGGAGCAGCCAAGAGGCCCATGGTAAATCTGGAGGAGCTGCAGAGATCCACAGTTCAAGTGGGAGAATCTGTCCTCAGGACAACTATCAGGCCTCGTACACACGACCGAGAAACTCGACGGGCGAAACACATCGAGTTCCTCGTCGAGTTCCTTGTTGGACTTGTTCCGAGGCTCGACGGGCTTGCTGTGCGTACACACGTAATAGACAACAATTTACTCGTTCTCCAGCGTGGTGACGCTCACCACGTACGACGGCACTATAAATGGGAGGTTTGAATTCTTTGGCGCCACCCTTGGGGCTGCTTTTGCTGATATCGTGTTTCCGCGTGTTAGTAAAAGTTTGGTGAGTGACGATTCGCGTTTTCATTCGTCGTGCTTTCATATCGTTTTCTGCCGTTCAGTTTGTGCTTGTGGGATCGTAGCTTGTTTATCGGGACGTGCGGTCAGGTCGTATTGTTTTACATTGCGGTTCTGTGCGCTCGTTTTAGATTTTCAGTGCGTTCTTCCTAGCACTTGCTGTTCTTCAGTGCGGTCTGATTGTGCGGTCTGATTACACGGTCGTTTCTAGCCATGTTGCAGGCACCTGATCGTCGTAGGCGACTTCGTGCTATGCAAATGTATGGTTCAGGTCTTGTTGCTTTAGACCTAGACCCAGCCATGAACAGGGTGAGGAGGAGTTCATGGACCAAGAATTGGTTGCTCCGTAGGAACCAATTCTGTCATATGCCTCTGCTGCGGGAGATCCAGGAAAATAATCCTGTAGATTACAGGAATTTTCTGAGGATGTCTGATCCTGTCTTTCAGCAGCTGTTGGCTTTGGTGTCGCCTTATATTACCAGGCAGGACACTGTTATGCGGGAAGCCATCAGCGCTGAACAGAGGCTAGTTGCCACCTTACGGTATCTGGCAACTGGGAGAAGCTTGCAGGACTTAAAGTTCTCGACGGGCATCTCCCCCCAGGCTCTGGGCCTCATAATCCCAGATACCTGTTCTGCCATCATCCAGGTTCTGCAGGATGACTATATGAGGGTAAGTTTTCTCCTTTAAGATCACATGTAATGTTTTTAATGTATGCTAATGTATTGTAATTATTCCCTTCCTCCCTACTTACCATGCTTGTAATGTACTGTGAATGTCCCCTTTGCCCCCATGCATGCTCTAAGCTCTTATTGATGTCCCTTTTTAAGGCCCACATGCCTATTTCCCTTCACTTACCTCCCCAGCATGCTATCCTGGGCCCTAACACACCTAGCCTAGTCACTTTACAATGTATTGTGTTATATCCATTGTAATGTTCCCCCCCCCACCTCCAAAATGTGTATTAAAGTGTAGGTTCACCCAGAAAAAGTTGAACAAATATTGGTGAACCTAGACTTTAATAGTCATTTTGGAGAGGGCTAGATGAGTTTGGGAGTTTCATGGCTGAAAAAAAAAAAGGAACTCCCAAACTCATCTAGCCCTCTCCAAAATGTGTATTAAAGTGTAGGTTCACCCAGAAAAAGTTGAACAAATATTGGTGAACCTAGACTTTAATAGTCATTTTGGAGAGGGCTAGATGAGTTTGGGAGTTTCATGGCTGAAAAAAAAAAAGGAACTCCCAAACTCATCTAGCCCTCTCCAAAATGTGTATTAAAGTGTAGGTTCACCCAGAAAAAGTTGAACAAATATTGGTGAACCTAGACTTTAATAGTCATTTTGGAGAGGGCTAGATGAGTTTGGGAGTTTCATGGCTGAAAAAAAAAGGAACTCCCAAACTCATCTAGCCCTCTCCAAAATGTGTATTAAAGTGTAGGTTCACCCAGAAAAAGTTGAACAAATATTGGTGAACCTAGACTTTAATAGTCATTTTGGAGAGGGCTAGATGAGTTTGGGAGTTTCATGTGTAAAAAAAAAAAAGGAACTCCCAAACTCATCTAGCCCTCTCCAAAATGTGTATTAAAGTGTAGGTTCACCCAGAAAAAGTTGAACAAATATTGGTGAACCTAGACTTTAATAGTCATTTTGGAGAGGGCTAGATGAGTTTGGGAGTTTATGAATAATTGTTTTTTTTTTTTATCTCCCAAATTTGATCATTGATCCATCAGAGGGGGTGATGTAAGTGCTAATTGTGCGTTATATTTTAGTTGTAAAAAGCTCATTTAATTTAAAAGTTAGAATAATTATGATGTCTTTGTCTAACGTGCTTGCAATGTTATGTTCCAAATATTTTTAAAATATTTTATTTTTCTATTACACAGCTTCCGTCCACGCCACAGGAATGGCAGACTGTGGCAGCGGAGTTTGAGACGCGTTGGAACTTCCCCAACTGCGGGGGAGCCATCGACGGAAAGCACGTCCGCATCGTGCCTCCACCCCGTTCTGGTTCTGAGTTCTACAATTATAAGGGGTTCAACAGTATTGTGCTGATGGCGGTGGTGTCAGCACAGTACGAATTTCTGTACGTTGATGTGGGCAAGAACGGCCGGATGTCGGATGGGGGAGCTTTCAGGCAGACTGAGTTCGGGGAACGACTCCAAGACGAAGATCTTGCATTGCCACCGGATGCGGACAACGTGGAAGGACTCCCCTTCGTCTTCTTGGCTGATGAAGCTTTTGGCCTGGGACCCCATCTAATGAGGCCATTCCCCCAGCGCACCCTCACCCCAGAGAGGAGTGTTTTTAATTACCGGCTGGCCAGAGCCCGGAGGGTGGTGGAGAACGCCTTCGGGATAATGGCCAGCCGGTTCCGCCTGTTCCTAACCTCGATCCATATGGCGGAGTACAAATGGAACTATATCGTATTTGCATGCTGCATTTTACATAATTTTTTGAGACGAAATTCCACAAACTATATGGCCATGGTTGGGCCTGAGGCTGGACTTAACAATCCCGAGCAAATGTTGCCGGGCCTGGAACCTGCCCGTACTGGCTTGCCCCCCCAAAGTGGCCGTGCAGTCCGTGACCAATATATGGAGTATTTTATGGGTAGGGGGGCCATTCCCTCACAAGCCAATTTGGCTTAGCTTTGTTTTATCACATTATAAATCAGTGTACCCAAAAATTTAAATTTGGTCGCTTGTGTTTTTTGAAGCTGCCTCATCATTTTACATAATGTACTACATGTAGTGTCAAGTGTATTTTCCTTGCCAACTCGCAACCATTTCCCAGGTAACACACAAAGTAAACACATGTAAAGTTACAGGTTCTTTAATCAAAACACCACACACTTTATTTTTTACGATTATTTTATTTATTTTAACAATCTTCTTACCAATTTGTGATTTGTACATTTTTTAAAACAATTTTTGAAGATATCAAAATCTCTTTATTTTTTTTTTTGGTTTTTTTGATTCACAACAATCACTTTATATATATTTTTTTGTTTTTTTTTTATTCATAACAAGCTAAAAATCTCTTTTATATATTTTTTTGGGTTTTTTTGATTCACAACAAGATAAAAATCAATTTTTATTTTTTTTTGTTTTTTTTTGATTCATAACAAGATAAAAATCTCTTTATATATTTTTTTTGTTTTTTTTGATTCACAACAATCACTTTATATATTTTTTTTTGTTTTTTTTTTGATTCATAACAAGATAAAAATCTCTTTATATATTTTTTTGTTTTTTTTTGATTCACAACAAGATAAAAATCACTTTTTTTTTTTTGGGGGGTTTTTTTTGATTCATAACAAGATAAAAATCTCTTTATATATTTTTTTTTGGTTTTTTTGATTCACAACAATCACTTTATATATTTTTTTTTGTTTTTTTTTTATTCATAACAAGATAAAAATCTCTTTATATATTTTTTTGTTTTTTTTTTATTCACAACAAGATAAAAATCACTTTTTTTTTTTTGGGGGTTTTTTTTGATTCATAACAAGATAAAAATCTCTTTATATATATTTTTTTGGTTTTTTTGATTCACAACAATCACTTTATATATTTTTTTTTGTTTTTTTTTGATTCATAACAAGATAAAAATCTCTTTATATATTTTTTTGGTTTTTTTTGATTCACAACAAGATAAAAATCACTTTTTTTTTTTGGTTTTTTTTTTTGATTCATAACAAGATAAAAATCTCTTTATATATTTTTTTTGGTTTTTTTGATTCACAACAATCACTTTATATATTTTTTTTTGTTTTTTTTTTATTCATAACAAGATAAAAATCTCTTTATATATTTTTTTGTTTTTTTTTGATTCACAACAAGATAAAAATCTCTTTATATATTTTTTTGTTTTTTTTTTGATTCATAACAAGATAAAAATCTCTTTTATATATTTTTTTTGTTTTTTTTGATTCACAACAATCACTTTATATATATTTTTTTTTTTCTTTTGGGATTATCAAAAATAACCAAATCACTTTGTACTTTTTTTTGACCATCCTAACTCCAAAAATCATTTACACTCTCCCCAAAATGTCCAACAAATTTTTAAGTTTATTTTCAACCCTCCTGGTCCGATTTTTTATTTCCCGGTTGGCAAGATGGATCTCCTCAACTTCCTCTCTGCATGCCCATATTTCACTGATAACCATCTGTGTCGTCTGCCTGTCCAAGCCACCACCTGCCCGTGAAATGGGGGACAAAACCATTTAGTACAATTACGCAGGCCTACATCTAGCTAAACAAATTTAGATGATACTTTACCAGATGTGGTTGCAGCCTCATCCTGATCCCGCGGGGGTTGTCCTTCATTTGCCTCCTGGCTTGCTGCTTCCTGTCGCCCTACAAGAATGAAGAAAAGGTGTTTCAAACATTATTGAAAAATATTGAAGTCCTGAAAGAGGAATATGAATAATTGTTACAATAAATTATGGGACTATTGTTGGTTTTTAACAACCCTCTAAGCAGGACACAGGATTGTAGGCATTGCCAAAGATTAGGCAAAATCTGTGTACCTTTTCTTGTCTTTTTAAACATGGAAGCCAAACAAGTATCCACTGGATGACCTCACCTTTGTGTTCGCCACTAAAAAATTTCTTTTGGATGGCCAACAATTGTGCTACTGACCGCATGTGTCCCCAACTGATGAGCACACTATCCTTTTCCTGTATATTCACTTAATTTGGATTACTAAAAACACATCTAAATTAAATCCTCATTGGATCTCACCAGGGCCGCTGAGCAAAATCATGTGGCCCTGTACAGCCTACCTGACGGGACCCCCTTAAGCTGCCCCCCTGGCCCCGCATTGAAACTGTCTCTGCAGCACGTTACGGGATTGGCGGCATTGGTAGGCACCTGGATCAGAAAAAAGGGGGGGGCTGCCGTCTGAAATCAAAATTACAAAGCGGAGGGGGGCCCTTTACAAATTAATAATAAAAATAAAAAATGAAAAACTTAAAAAAGTAGTTTTCAGAAATAAATAACTAAACATTTATTTAAACATGAAAAAGGGGGGGCTTGGTTTGCCATTCAGGGCCCTGGGGACCTCTGGGCCCTTTAATTTGAATTTTGTAATTGTTTTTTTAATAAAAATAAAATGGGGGTTTGCCACATGGAGACCTCATGAGCCCTTTAATCTCTCTCTCTGTATCTATCTATCTATCTATCTATCTATCTATCTCTATATATATATATATATCTCAGGACTAAAAACTAAAAAATTAATAAAAATATCTGGAAAAAGTTAAAAAATGTTGATGGGCACAATCTTTGGTCGTACGAGTCGTCGTTCTGTGAATTAACGACGACTTTCACGACAAATATTTGGGCCCACTAACATGAAATACATAATACAGTACAACCTTCAATAAAAATCACATGGCGAGAATTACAAACACAAGACAGGATTACCCCGAAAAATTACTTACTTTTTCTAATTTCTCTCCGGATTTTCTGAAGGGTCTCTTGTTCCCTCAACTTAAGGTCCGACCAGCGCTTTCTCAGCTGCTCCCGAGACCTTCGGATCCCAAATTTCCTGAAGATCCTCCTTTCAACTTTTGACATGATCAGGGCCTTGAGTTTATTAGGGTGGAGATATGGCCCGTGTTTCCCGTCATAATCCTCCTCCCGGAGGATCTGGACCATCTCCACCATCTCCTGGAATGTCATGTTGGTTGCTTTATATCGGCGAGATGTGCCAGTGTCTCTGTGGGCTGGGGCAGGCATGTTGGGGTGCTCGGGTGCTGCTGCCATCTTGTTGATGTGGGGTCAAGGAGAGAGAAGGGGCGGGGAAAAGACTAAAAAGAACGTCAGGGGTGTGGAGACGGGCGGAGCGTCACGCATGCGCGTGTATAAAGGGATACCACGTGAATGAAGGCGGCATTCACAATCTGTAGAAGGAGATGGAACTATCGACCGTGTCATACGACGTTACGTAACGTTTTATTGAAACTTTGAGTTTGGCGGCTAGCTAGATATGTTGTTAACCGAGCAGAAAGCAAGAAAATAAAGAAATTTCGATGTCAGTCAGCCAAGATCTGACATGGAAATGGCCATTTATAGTGCCGTCGTACGGGCTGTACGTAACCGCGCTTTGCTGTAACATTTCTCAAAATCTGCTGTGTGGGCAATGTCGTTATTTTTGCATGAAAGGTGTATTTTTTTGCATGATGAACCTCGTCGTTTTTAGCATGAACCTAGTCGTTTTTGGCCTGAATCTCGTCGTTTTAGGCATGAATCTCGTCGTTTTAGGCATGAATCTCACAACCTGCTCACATAATTACTTCTTGTCGATTGCGCGACGAAAGCTAAGGGGCGTGATAACATACACACGTGTCGTACGTACGTTGGGGGGTGCGGAGGAAGACGGTTGACCGACGAGAGTGTAGCTATACTTTGATTTTGTGTCGTCATTGGCCTATACTCAGGGCCGCTGATAAGCCAGTACAGCTGGCCCTGTTGTAGGGGGCCCAGGGCCAGCAGGGGCCCGGATGGCAACCCCCTTTAAAGAAATAAATATATCTAATTTTCATATTGTTTTAGAGTTTTAGTGGTCCTGAGATCCCCAGGGCCTGGGATGAAAACACAACATTTTAAAAAAAAACACCAAAAAAAAAATGACCATTTTATTTTGAGGAACTATATATATATATATATATATATATATATATATTTTTTTTTTTTTTCTATTAAAGGTCCCCAGGGCCACGGATGGCAATCCACCTTGTTTTATTTATTTTCTAGAAATTATTATAATTTATTTAGTTTCTTCTTCTTCCATATATACTAAAGGGCTCATGAGGTCTAGATGTGGCAAACCCCCTTTTCTTACATTTTTCAGAAAAATGATTTATTTGTATTTTAATTAAAGGGCCCAGAGGTCCCCAGGGCCCTGAATGGCAAACCCCCCCCCCCCCCCTTTAAAAAAAATAAAAAAAATAAATTATTTTATATATTTTAATTTTTTTTTTCGGTTTTAATATTAATTTGTAAAGGGCCCCACTCCGCTACTCAATTTGCGGCAGCCCCCCCCCCCCTCCCCCGGTTGTCTGCTCCAGGTGCCTAACAATGACGCCAATCCCGTAAATACAGTTTCAAGGCAGGGCCAGGGGGGGAGCTGAAGGGGGCCCCGTCAGGTAGGCTGTACGGGGCCCCATGATTTCTATCAGCGGCCCTGCCTATACTGCAAAGACATTTAAAGGCTATATGGGGATAAAGATTACTACCGTTTCTAGACTGATTGTGTGTTTTGCATATTTTTTGTCTTGCAGAAAAATGAATAAGTTCAATGACCCAGATTTTCTTGCCATTTTTATTGACAAATTAAGAGAGCTGCCCGTTCTTTGGGCCACAAAAGACCCAAGGTCAAAAAATAAAGAACGAAGAAAGGCAGCACTCAATAGTCTGCTACCATTTGTACAAAGACAGGTGGGGACCCATGTTACAACTGACATGCTGGATACTCGGATTGGGACCTTGAGAGGCTCATACAGAAAGCAACGGAACATGGTCCTGGCTTCTCAGAGGTCTGGAGCAGGAGCAGAGCAGGTCTATGTCCCATCGCTGTGGTACTACAGCAGACTGTCATTTCTGGATGAGCACCTAGAAGTTAGGGAGTCACTTTCTAGCCTTCCCCCCAGACAGAGAAGATCTAGCTCCAGCCTTCCTTCCAGACCCGGAAGAGCAAGGTCCAGCCTTCCCTCCAGCCTTCCCTGCAGCCAACCTGATCCTCCTGAAGGGGAGCCCTCTCACAATCAAGAGGAGCGTTCCACCCTGGAGGAACAGCCTGATTTGCCTGCCTGGAGCCCGGTATAGTACTTTAAATGTGTTATTTGGTGGTGTTGAATTGCTGACAAAGAGATGTTAAAGCGGATGTTACATTTCTAAAAAGTAAAATTGACAAGTATGAAAATCATAAACACTGTAGCTGATGACTTTCAAATTATCTCTAAAATATTCCAATTGCACACCTTCCGGCAAAATGGCCAAGTAGTAAAAGGGTGCTGAAACGATCACCGGCTGGGAACCGGAAAGCAAATCATATATATATATATCTTCGCCAGCACACCAGGGATCATAACGTCCAAAGATTTAATGCATATCTATTATTTCAACAAGAGCAACGTTTGGAGGCCACGCAGGACCTCTTCGTCAGGGAAAAAGATGCCTGACGAAGAGGTCCTGCGTGGCCTCGAAACGTTGCTCTTTTTGAAATAATAGATATGCATTAAATCTTTGGACGTTATGATCCCTGGTGTGCTTGCGAATATATATATATATGACTTTAAAATTATGACACGTAACTTTCCAAGCCGCCAGCGATGTCAGCCCCCGCCGAGGCCCATACTCAATCCTAGCAGCTCCAAGCGCAACCATCCATAGTTAAGGGAAACAGGCAGTGATGCCAAACGGATTCACTGCCCGTTTCATAATGCGCATATGCAAACAGCGTGGCGCTTTGTGAATGGGCCGGCTGCTTTTGGGGACACACACAGTTCCCAGAATGCAGCGCGTCCCATTCACAAGTTGACACCCAGTGTAGGAGGAGGAACATAATACACCACGGCGGATGAAGAGGCAGATTTTTTATGTCCACATAGCAACAGCTAGTTAGGGGGAGTAAAACTTCAACATTCTTTTAATGTAATTTTTTGAGTAAAATGTTTTATTTGTAATTTAGGGTTATGGTGGAACCTCCTCTTTAATATGTTAAAAAAAAAAAAATGGGCGAAATGTGGTTTCCATATCATTAGTCAGTAGTTGCCACAAAAGTATTTGTAAAAATAATGCTAACTCCTGGTGTCAGAATTATTAGCTTTTCAAAATATTGCCTAAAATATATCAATAGTCAGGAGCTGTAAATTGTGTGTGAATTTTAAAAACCACTTTAAAACTGACCCTTTTTGATACACAGGAGGACACCAGCCAGGAGGTTCAGGAAAGTGCCAGGCAGGAGGAGGCCAGGCCTAGTGCCACAGAGGAGGTGGCAAGGCCTAGTGCCACAGAGGAGGTGGCAAGGCCTAGTGCCACAGAGGAGGTGGCAAGGCCTAGTGCCACAGAGGAGGTGGCAGGGCCTAGTGCCACAGAGGAGGTGGCAGGGCCCAGCAGCAGCACAAGGTGCCAGGTGCCTCCCATCCGCATACCTAATCGAAGGGAAAGGAGGGATATGAGGGTCAGTGAAGCAGCACTGGCCCTGATACGTGATGCACAGGCCGCCCTCCAGCAGCCTACCACCACCGAGGAGAGTTATGGCAGCCTGGTCATGTCAAAAATGGGGCAAATGACTGAGGAGCAGCGCCTCAGATTTGAGCCCCTCCTCATAAGCCTGCTCAATCAGGGGGTGAGGGGCCTAATCACTGACGAAACAGTGATTTGGACCCCCGGCCGTAGTCACCCACCATATAATTATCCTCCTCCTCCTGCTCCTGCAAATCTTCAGACTTCTTCTTCTCCTCCTGATACTCTTCTAACTTTTCTAACTCCTTCTCCTCATCCTCCTCCTGCTCATGAAACTCATCACACTTCTTCTTCTCCTCCTGATCCTCTTATAAATTTAACAACTCCTTCTCCTCATCCTCCTCCTGCTCAGGAAACTTCAGAAACTCCTTCTTCTCCTCCTGCTGCTCACGAAACTCTTCTAACTTTTCAAAATCCTTCTCCTCATCCTCCTCCTGCTCACGAAACTTCCGCAAATCAGAATTCTTCTCCTCGTCCTGCTCCAGAAACTTTGCCTCCTACACCTTCTCCTCCTCCTGGCACAAGTACTACTCCACTGGCACCACCTCCAGCCAAGCAGAGAAGGAAGGCTGCAGAGAAGGCTGCAGAGAAGGCTGCAGATCAGGCTGCAGTGAAGGCTGCAAGGAAGAAGGCTGTCCGGAAGACCAAGAAGTGACTCCCTTGCTTCCAGGTGGTGTGACAGAAGGCAGTCTGCTGTGGGATCACTTCCTTGGGACATCTGCCTGACCTGCTCCTGTTCCAGACCTCTGGGAGTCCAAGACCAGATTGTGCTCCTTCCTGGATGAGCCACTCAATGTCCCAATTCGAGGATCCAGCTGCTCATGATGTAACATTGTGCCCCACCTGGCTTTGCACAAATGCCAGCAGGGTATTGAGTGCTGTCTTTCATTTATTATATATATATTTATTTTATTTGTTCTGTTCATGACCGAAATAAATGGTCTTTTTTGGATTTGAAATTCATACTTGTCTATGTGTTTTTCATCAGCAAAAATATGTCCCTTGTGAGAAGGAAGGTTAACTTTACAAATAATGTCAAAAGGTAATATTATTAAGGGACAGATCACATAAGACAAAACAAGAAGGTTACAATGGTGGTTACTTTCCAGAAAAAGAAAAAAAAAATGATTACAATAAACTCATAATATAAATTATCTTAAATGAAAAACTTGTTTGCTAAAAAAAAAAAAAATAAACAGCAGAGAGAAAAGATTTGTCAATATTCATGATATCAGCATTAAAAAGGTGAAACAAATTTGACAATAATCTGTGTGAAGATAAGCAGCAAAAGAATTCATTTAATGTACATTTTTTTACATTCTAAAGATGGTTGAAATGCGCGGCATTTAAACGATGCTATAGAATGTTGGCAGCGTGACGAATGTGCTATCTCCATGACAAACGATACTTTTACTGAAGTTGCGCTCCCGTCTACTACTTTAATCTGAGCATGCGCGGGTTTGTTAGCATACAGACGTCCGAGTTGCTCGTCGTAAACCAGCCCGTCGAGAACCTCGGCGAGCCAAATTTTGACTCCCGACGAGGAAATAGAGAACTTGCTCTCTTTTTGGCTCGACGAGGTTCTCGTCAGTTTCCTCGACGAAAATGTACACACGACCGGTTTCCTCGACCAAAAAATATCTCCCAACAAGGTTCTTGCTGGTTTTTGCCGAGGAAACTGGTCGTGTGTACGAGGCCTTAGTCGTTCACTCCACAAATGTGGTCTTTATGGAAGAGTGGCAAGAAGAAAGCCATTGTTGAAAGAAAGAAATAAGAAGTCCCGTTTGCAGTTTGCGAGATGCCATATGAGGGACACAGCAAACATGTGGAAGACGGTGCTCTGGTCAGATAAGACCAAAATTCGACTTTTTGGCCTAAAAGCAAAGCACAATGGGCCAGATCCACAAAGAGCCGCCGTAACTTAAATATTCTGATTTAAGTCACACTGCCGCAAAATTTCTACCTAAGTGCCCGATCCACAAAGCACTTACCTAGAAATTTTCGGGTGTGTAACTTAAATTCCGCCGGCGCAAGGTGTTCCTATTCAAATGGGGGCGAGTCCCATTTAAATTAGGCGCGCTCCCGCGCCGGACGTACTGCGCATGCTCGTGACGTCATTTTCCCGACGTGCATAGCGCGAAATTACGTTACGCCGAGCTTCGTGGATTGCGCCGGGTCAAAAAAATTGCGGCGGGAAAAAAAAAGATACGGCGGGAAAAAATAAAAAAAAATAAAAAGAAATAACAGCGTCGCGGGTAAGAAGGGTCTACTTTTACAAGGTGTAAACAGTTTACACTTTGTAAAAGCAGCCCTAATTTTACACATGCAACTTAATACTTACGGAGAAAAAACAAAGCTGAAAAGCTTCGTGGATCTCCGTAAGTGCTAATTTGCATACCCGAAGCGGCATTTCGACGCGAAATGCCCCCAGCGGCGGATGCGGTACTGCATCCTAAGATCCTGCAGTGTAAGTCCCTTACACATGTCGGATCTTCTGTCTATCTCTTGGAAACTGATTCTGTGGATCAGTTCCATAGTTAGAAACAGGGATACGCAGGCGGAACAGCAGATCCGCCTGCGTATCTCTTTTGAGGATCTGGCCCTATGGGTGTTATTTACTAAAGGCAAATCCACTTTGCACTACAAGTGCAAACTA
Organism: Rana temporaria; assembly: GCF_905171775.1. NCBI lineage: Eukaryota > Metazoa > Chordata > Amphibia > Anura > Ranidae > Rana > Rana temporaria. The sequence continues at coordinate 116,741,050 of NC_053490.1, read as the reverse complement.
CAAGTGCAAAGTGCACTTAAAATTGCACTGAAAGTGCAGTCGCTGTAAATCCGAGGAATAGATCTGAAATGAGGGGAAACTGCTGATTTTATCATCCAGTCATGTGCAAGCTAAAATGCTGTTTTTTATTTTCCTTGCATGTCCCCCTCTGATCCACAGAGACTGCACTTCCAAGTGCACTTTCAGGGCAATTTCAAGTGCACTTTGCAGTTGTAGTTTGCACTTGTAGTGCAAAGTGGACTTGCCTTTAGTAAATAACACCCATAGTGCTTTGCTTTTAGAGTATAAGCTCTGCTGAATTCCACCATTCAATCATGTGCAAGCAAAAAATGCTGTTTTTCTTTTTTTCCATGCATGTGATTGGATATTCTTTGCAAAGTGAATCTTTACCTCATTTACTAAGCTCTGGAGCAACTGCTTTTGCGGAGTGCAACTTCACTTTTCAAAGTGCACAGCCTATTTGCCTTTAGTAAATAAACCCCGTAGAGTGCTAATCAGTGCAAAACACACACAAAACTCCAAATTAACATAGTTAAAGTCCACCCTAACACTAAAATCGCCCTTCGTCTAGCACATACGCAGTATGACATTATAGGGTCAATTTACTAAAACTGGAGAGTGCAAAATCTGGTGCAGCTGTGTATGGTAGCCAATCAGCCTCTAGCTTCAGCTTGTTCTCTTCAGCTTTAAAGCGGAGGTTCACCCAAAAATCAACTTTCTGTCACTAGATCCAGCATACTGCTGACATCTGCAGTATGCTGGATTTTTTTTTTTTTTTTTTTGTACTTATCATTTTAGCTGTCTTTCTTCTCCGGCTCCGAGCGGGGAATCCTGCGGGGAGTAGGCGTTCCTAAATCAAGCGCAGTTGATTGATGGGCTTGGATAGCGCGTCACGCCATCCGAAAATAGCCGACGTGACTCTCGGCTGCTTACGGCGCTATAAGGTGCCTGCGCCTGCCGTGTGCAGGCGCCGTAAATTGCCGAGTGTCACGTCGGCTATTTTCGGAAGGCGTGAGGCGCTATCTAAGCCCGTCAATCAACTGCGCTTGATTTAGGAACGCCTATACCCGGAAGGATACGCCGCTCGGTGCCGGAGACGAAAGACCGCTAAAATGATAAGTACACAAAAAAAATCCAGCATACTGCAGATGTCAGCAGTATGCTGGATCTAGTGACAGAAAGTTGATTTTTGGGTGAACCCCCGCTTTAAGCTTTGACCATAAAACCTGGAAGCTGATTGGTTTCTATGTGGAGCTGCACCAGATTTTGCACTCTCCAGTTTTAGTAACTCAACCCCAATGTGATCTTGACGCTGTGAGATCTTCCGGTTTAGGTACAAAATTTCTCTAAAGGCAATAGTGATGTTGTCTTCCCTGTAAGAATGGGATTACATCACCACTGCTTTTAGGGAAACCAGAAAGTAGAAACCAAAAAAAGGTAAGCCAAGAAAAAAAAAAAATTTCTTTAAGAAGCTAGTATTCACATTCTGTAGAGACGCATGAATTTTAGAGAAAAGGTTCAACAAGCTGAAATTGTCAATACAAAATAATATGATTCATCCTGATAAGTGATATAAGTTAAAAGTCACAAGTACGCATTTTAGAGAACATTTTAAAGTCATTGGGTGACCCTGGGTGACCTCACTTTAGCGCTTTTGAAGTCCTGAAGGCTGGATATTAGCCTGTTTATACCAGTACACTCTTTGACACCTTTGAGTTTATACATGATACATTGCCCGAGGGGATCATTCCTGTACACAATCTAATGTATACCAGACACTGAAACACATAATAGATGGAACATCTTGTATTCAAATAATTAATTATAACTTTAGATTTTTTGCTAGTTTTTTCTCCTTCTATAGAGATTTTAGATATTGTACTGACAGTATTGATTTATAGATAGATGCATATATATATAGAGTACACTGCTGATCTATATAGATATACAATATATATATCAGTGGTGGTGCGTCCATAGAGGGCGCCGGAGCGCCGCCCCCTCTGGCTCCCGCACCGCCACTGATACAATACATAGATTCATGCATTGCACGGGTGGTGCGTTCCTTGGATAAGACTGACAGGCGTCTCAGCCAATCAGGTTCACCAGGTCTGGTTATCGGTAACCTGATTGGCTGAAGCATCATCTGGGGCGGGAGAAGACATCGAGGGACGGTAGAAGCAGGATGGCTGACCCCGGATAGATAAGTGCCAGGCAGGGGGGGGGGGGAGGTGGCATTTTGCAGGGCACAGTGGCAGCATTTTACAGGGCACATTGGCAGCATTTTACAGGGCACAGTGGCGAAAATTGATGGGCACAGTGGTGACAATTGATGGGCACAGTGGCGAAAATTGATGGGCACAGTGGCGACAATTGATGGGCACAGTGGTGAAAATTGCTGGGCACAGTGGCGACAATTGCTGGGCACAGTGGCGACAATTGATGGCAGAGTGGTGACAATTGATGGGCACAGTGGCGACAATTGCTGGGCACAGTGGCGACAATTGATGGCACAGTGGTGACAATTGATGGGCACAGTGGCGACAATTTATGGGCACAGTGGCAACAATTGCACAGTGGCGACAATTACACAATTGCACAGTGGCGACAATTGAGGGCACAGTGGCTGCGTTTGATGGCATGGCATAGTGGTGACAATTGATGGCACAGTGGTGACAGTTGATGGCACAGTGGTGACAATTGATGGGCACAGTGGTGACAATTGATGGGCACAGTGGTGACAATTGATGGCACAGTGGCGACAATTGATGGCACAGTGGTAACAATTGATGGCACAGTGGTAACAATTGATGGCACAGTGGCTGTGTTTGATGGCACAGTGGCTGCATTTGATGGCATGGCACAGTGGCTGCGTTTGATGGCACAGTGGCTGTGTTTGGCATGGCACAGTGGTGACAAATGATGGGCACAGTGGTGACAATTGTTGGCACAGTGGCGACAATTGATGGCACAGTGGTGACAGTGGGCACAGTGGCGACAATTGATGGCACAGTGGCTGCGTTTGATGGCATAGCACAGTGGTGACAATTGATGGCACAGTGGCGACAATTGATGGCACAGTGGTGACAATGGGCACAGTGGCGACAATTGATGGCACAGTGGCTGCGTTTGATGGCATGGCACAGTGGTGACAATTGATGGGCACAGTGGTGATAATTGATGGGCACAGTGGTGACAATTGATGGCACAGTGGCGACAATTGATGGCACAGTGGTGACAATGGGCACAGTGGCGACAATTGGTGGCACAGTGGCTGCATTTGATGGCATGGCGCAGTGGTAACAATTGATGGGCACAGTGGTCGATAAATGATGACACAGTGGCTGCGGTTGATGGCATGGCACAGTGGCTGCATTTGATGGCATGGCACAGTGGCGACAATAGATGGCACAGTGGCGACAATTGATGGCACAGTGGTGACAATTGATGGCACAGTGGCTGCATTTTATGGGCACAATGGCTGCCTTTAAAGGACACAGTGGTTGCAATTGATGGGCACAGTAGCTGCGTTTGATGGGCACAGTGAGGCTGCAATTGTTTTTTTTTTTTGTTTGTTTGCGCCCCCCCAAAAAATTTGAGCACCAGCCGCCACTGATATATATATATGGCGTTGTTTTCAGCTGGATCACGGGGGAACGCATTTCTAGCACCTCCAGCACTGAATGTATGTATTGGCAAGGGGTGCAGGGGTGTGCTGGAGGGTCTAGTGATGCTGGTTGCTGAGGGATCTATTGTTACTGGGGGGGTCTATTTTTGCATAGCGGAGGTCTATTATTGTTGATGGTGGGGGTTCCTTTTTCGTTGGGGGGGGCTTATGTTGCTGGTGGGGTCAGTTGTTGCTGGAAGAGATCTGCTGTTGAGGGAGGGGTCTATTGTTGCTGGCTGGTGTGGGATCTATTGTTCCTGGAGGGCATCTATTTTTGCATGGCAGTGTATTGTATTGTTTCTGGGGAGGTCTATTGTTGCTGATGGAAGAACTATAGTTGTTGGTTAGGCGTATTTTAATGGGGAGTCAATTGTTGCTCGCAGGGATCTACTGTAGAGAGTAGTCTATTGTTGCTGGCTGCTGAAGAGTAGTAACTAGTAATGCTGGGCTGATGCTGGTAAATCTGTTGTTGCTGTTGGGGTCTATTATTGGGGTCTATTATTGTTGGGGCCCATTCTTGCTGGGGAGTCTATTGTTGCTAGGGAATATTTTGTTGCTGGGAAGGGTCTATTCCTGCTGGCTGCAGGGGATCTATATATATACTGCTTTTCTTATTAACAAATTCCATACAAATTACTTATCACCGCAAATTGATACTAATTTCTGTGTTCTTTGAAATGGGTAGTTCTGGGAGGTTTGTAGGGGATGGAACCAAGGGGTGTTGCTCAGAGGTGGGTAGGGAGTGGAGAAAATAAGTGACTCGGAAGGGGGAGTTCCTGCACCGATTCTTTGTGCAGGCCAGTCAAGTTCCTCCACCTCAAACTTGTCCATCCATGTCTTAATGGACCTTGTTTGTGCACTGGTGTGCAGTCATGTTGGAACAGGAAGGGGCCATCTCCAAACTGTTCCCACAAAGTTAGGAGCATAAAATTGTCCAAAATGTCTTAGTATGCCGACGCCTTAAGAGTTCCCTTCATTGCAACTAAGCCCAACAACCCCACACCATAATCCCCCCTCCACCAAATGATTTGGCCAGTACACAATGCAAGGTCCATAAAGACATGGATGAGTCCTGACCTCCACCCGATAGAACAACTTTGGGATGAATTAGAGCGGAGACTGCGAGCCAGGCCTTCTCGTCCAACATCAGTGCCTGACCTCCCAAATGTGCTTCTTGATGAATGGTCAAACATTAACATAGACACACTCCTAAACCTTAGGGACAGCCTTCTCAGAATAGTTGAAACTGTTGTAGCTGCAAAGGGTGGGCCAACTCAATATTGAACCCTACGGACTAAGACTGGGATGCCAATAAAGTTTGTGTGCGTGTAAGGGCAGGCATTCCAATACTTATATTGCGACATTAGGAAAGGTGACCTGATTGATGGACATTATGTTTCACCTTGCAAGAGTTCATTTGCTGAGAACTAAGGTGTAATCCGTTCTGGGGGTTTTACCAGCCACCCTGGCAGGGTTGGTTCTGGACCAAAATTATATTTTCTTTTTAGGGTTACAACCACTTTAAGATCATTGTACATACCGTAATTAAATAAGACATCCCCTGAAAATAAGCCCTAGTGTGTTTCTGTTTGCCAAAATTAATATAAGACCCGGGCTTATTTTTGGGGAAACCCGGTAGTTATATAGCATACAATTAGCATATGATTTGGGGATCCATAGGTTTATGCATTGCTTACCTGGAAAGACCAATGGAGCATTAGAACAACACACTTGGAGGCACCTGAAGATAGTCTCCCCATGATGGATACGGGAGACACTATTGAACGTTGGGTTCCCTAGTGTCCACTCGGACACTATATGTACTGTGTCTGGTCAGTAAGTGGTTAAAGTAGAACTAAAGGCAACACTTTTTTCACTTTGGATAGAGTAAGGGAGGGTTAAAGCCCCAGCCCTCTGTCTCATCTGGGTCCCATTGGTCCCATTTACCATCACTTCCTGTCCCATAGACAAAACAGGAAGTGAGAGAAAATCCCTCCAAAGATAGGGAATTCCTAGTTGTCACCAGGGTCACCAGAACTAGTGTCCCAGTTGGATTATTTCCTTTCATTCCTGTTCTGGTGACAACCAAAAATTTAGTAATTTTTTTTTCACATTAACTCTTGGTAATAATGGGCAAATAGAGATGAATATCCCTAATGGAATCACAGGCAGAAACAAAACTCTGGCAGGGGTTCTAAACCCTCTCAACTCTATCCAAAACAAATAAAAAATCCTTTAGTTATACCCTATATCTTTTTTTTTTTTTTTTTACACCTGCCCCAAGTTCATCTTTAGGCTGGGTTCACACTATTGCGAATTGGATGTGGGTTTCCAGCCCAGCAACTGGGGATTTTTAAGAAGTAAATGCTAGCAAAACATTTTTACAAATAAGAAACAATAGAAAAAACTGCAGGTACCCATAGCAGCCAGTCCCTACCTGACCGTTTTATTCTGATGGGCTGCTATTGAATACCGCATTTGTACATGATCATTGCTCTATGCAGAGCTTGCTTATATCCAGCCTCTGATCCTCAGATTACACAGCAGTCTTCAATGTTCTCTAACACTTCAAGCAGTGTCCTTTTTGATCAATGACCAGTTGCTGACAATTGTCACAAAATGATGAATGCACAGGAAAAAGGAATTGATTTTAAATCATGTTGCAGCAAAGGAATGAATTGACAGTATGTGTTTAATATATTGTTTCTGGATCAATGCCAAACAATGATTTGTGTATTTTTGTATAGATTGCTCATTTAAAAAAAGTAATAATATATACAGATTTCTACGTGACTGGTTGGTAAAAGTTTATTTTTTCACAATCAATTTTATTACATGTACTAGTATTATTATGATGTTTTTTATGTTGCAGTTATTTCTTCGTATTTTTAGATATTTTTGAGCCAACAACTTCTGCACCAAATGTCACCGCTGTTTTTCTACACTGTGGGAAGTCAGTACATTGGCCATTCCATTAATATGTTATATGCTTCAGTCATAAAATAAAAACTATCCAATTTTCATATATTATGTGGTATATGCTTTTTGTATAGCTAGAATGAAATGTATCTGTAATGCTGCAACACAACAAATTTAAAGGGGTTGTAAAGGTAAAACATGTTTCCCTAAATAGCTTCCTTTACCTTAGTGCAGTCCTCCTTCATTTACCTCATTCTTTCATTTTGCTTTTAAATGTCCTTATTTCTTCTGAGAAATCCTCACTTCCTGTTCTTCTGTCTGTAACTCCACACAGTAATACGAGGCTTTCTCACTGGTGTGGAGAAAGCCTCTTGAGGGGGCGAGCAGGAGGGTCAGGACGCTCTCTACTTTTCAGATAGAGAAAAGAGCTGTGTGTTAGTGGGCGTCCTGACACTCCTGTTTTCCCCCTCCCCCCTCAAGAGGCTTTCTCCACACCAGGGTGAAAGCCTTGCATTACCGTTCTTGGAAACCCTCATCAGGTGAAAGAAAGTCTCCACATCCAGTATGGACACTCCTAAATCCTCACAGGATCAAAAAGAAAAAAAAAAGTTGTTGGGTGCAAAAATGTGTGAAAAGCTTGTTAATTGCATATTTTCAGACGCTCCAATTGAAGTCTATGGGGCAAAAAAAATTCCCCTAAAAAGGGTAATGAACTTTTACGTGTGACACCTGGCAGCACAGTGCTCTGGGAAAATTGGACATGGGAACCTTCATGTTAAAGATTGTTACGCTACAGGAAATGGGGGGCTAAGGCTGACTACACACTTGAACTTGCAGTAACAATTACCCACCTTAAAGTATATGTAACAATGCTCACACATATCAAAGTATATGTAAACTCTAAAACTGTTTTTCAATAGGTTTACCATCATGTATGACTGTGTAAAGTTTTATAAAGTGAAATTTTACTTACTAAACATGTATTAATGTAAAAATGTATTAATACAGAAGAGACTTATTATGTTTCATTTGCATTCAGATATTCTTCTCTGCCAGGCATCCTACTGTGTGCTCCTTCAGTTGACTGCTGGTCTATTAGGTCTGTAGCCGAATGGCCAACTGAGGGATCGTACGCACAAGGCTAAGAAAACTGCCGCTAATTGTAGGTTAAAGCAGGAGGATATTCAAGACAGGCCATGTGGAAGCGCACCCACTCCAGTACAGATTTAGACATATTGTGTGGGCTAGATTATTCATTGGGTTTCTCACTGTACCCCAAACTTGTTTTGGAGCTGGGTCCAAATTCCTCCATCGCCCCTATTGAGTTCCCTGGGTGTTTCTCTCTCTTCTTATATGATCCCCACATGCTGTTGTACCTGAATGCACTTTCCGTGAATGCCCCTCTCCTGAAGAAGCACCAAGTGAAACAGGTGGAGACTTTCAACTCCTCCACAGTCAACATCATCAATATATGATTATGTTACATGTTAAAGTCATTACTTGAGGTCTAATTTAGCTGATTTTCTGATTCAATGAAAATACATGCTGTGTATAGGTTTCTAAGGGGTTGTTTACAGGGGTTGCACATTCATATTGGAGGAATGAGCAGAGGAGGAGAGAGACAGCAGCATTGATCATTTTAATCACCCTGCCAGTGTTAATTGATTTGTCTTATCCATTTAAACTGATACATTATGCCTCAGGCCCCGTACACACGACCAGTTTCCTCGGCAGAATTCAGCTTCCGACCGAGTTTCTGGCTGAATTCTGCTGAGAAACCCGGCCGTGTGTACACTTGCGGCCGAGGAAGCCGACGAGGAGCTCGACGAGGAAATAGAGAACATGTTCTCTATTTCCTCGTTGTTCTATGGGAGCTCTCGGCCCGCCGAGCTCCTCGGCGGCTTCAGGGCTGAACTGGCCGAGGAACTCGATGTGTTTGGCACGTCGAGTTCCTCGGCCGTGTGTACGGGGGCCTTAGAGTTTGTGCTGTGAAAAACAACAGACTTGCTGGCTGGATGACAAAATGAAAATAGACGAAAGAAAGCCTAAAAAAGAAAACAAATGCATCCATCACATCTAAGAATTTGTAAGTTGCAATATAATAAATGTTTGCTTTTCAATCTGCAGCTGCTGTAATTTTCTGTGAAATTTAATGCAATATGGCAGCCTGGGAGCGGCACCCTCAGAAATGTAATTTCCCGCTTGTGAAATTGGCTCACTGATGTTCCCAGAGATCTAAACTAGGGCTCCTTTCACACATGCTGTCCGATCAGGTCTGCCTGCCTGTTTGTCAGGCGGACCTGATTGGACACTTTATTTACCTCTATGGAGCAACGGATGTCAGTGGTGACATATCCGCGCTGACATCCGCTGCTATCTGATCCAGTCCGCCAAATCCAGATGGATTGTGGTCCTATTTTCCATCTGTCTGGCAGATAGGATCAGATGGGATCGGAAACAGACAGGCAGTCCGTTTTCATCCGATCCCCCCATAGAGGAGAGCGGGGCACTGAAAGGTCCATCTCTGCACAATGAACGGAGACGGACCTGTCATCTGCCTGTTCAGTGGCCATCAACGGATCAATCCCTACTGAGCAAGCGGAGTCCGTCAAAAATGGACATGTCCTCTGCATTAGGAATTTCAATTTTGGTGAGACATTTAGAAAACTTTTACATCCTCTACTACAGTGTTTCCCAACTCCAGTCCTCAAGGCACACCAACAGGTCATGTTTTCAGGATTTCCCTCAGATGAAACGGCTGTGGTAATTACTAAGGCAGTGAAACTGATCAAATCACCTGTGCAAAATAATGGAAAGCCTGAAAACATGACCTGTTGGTGTGCCTTGAGGACTGGAGTTGGGAAACACTGCTCTACTACATCTTTTCTGCAAATTTCTAAATTTCACACAATTAAAAATCAAACCTACTTGTATTTAATGGGCTCTTTATTGTATTGTATGTTCAAATTTTTTTTGTATAATCTTTTTTTATTGAAAACACGGTATACACAATTTGGACAGTGTGCATAAAAACATATGCTATTAGAGCCATGTATACAAAAGTATAAAACATATAAAGGGCAAACATTAGACATTAGAAACCCAGAAGGGTCGACAGGCTCATAATAGGTTGGATGCAGGGCCTCCCCCCTTACCAGGAGTGGGGGAAGCCTCTACTATTCCTTCCGCTACTAGTATACACAATAAGAGGAAAAATTTCAATAGCAGAATTCAGTAAAAGCCCATAGGATAGCCAATATAAACAAAGCACATGGTAGATTAAAGGTAAAACCAACCAGCCAGCGTGCCGGGAGGGCTTTAAAGGCCTCCAACTAGTCCCTCCCTGCACTCCAACCATGCCGGGGCCACCTTAGGGCAGAGCCTGAACACTGTGGGGACAAAACAGCACCAACCAGATAAGTCGGTCCACCCCACAGCTACTGACTACTCAATGTGTCCAGTTGGCCAGCATATCATCTGTAACTAAGGCTTAACTCTTTATGCATGAACAAATAGAAAAAACAGCGGCCAAGAGAACGTGAGAAGATAAGTATATAAATATAAGAAAAGCATAAAGAACAAAGAAAGACAATAGGACAGGAACATACCTTGAATCAGTTAGCACCATCTCCCGCACCGAGCCCACAATTCCAGAGATCAGTAAACCAGATGAAAGAAGAGGGAGTCGCCCCCTGTGCCCCAGATAGGCCTTAGACCAGTGATGGCGAACGCGTGGCACGCGTGCCGCTCCCGGCACGGCAAGCTGTTTTGGTGGGCACGCGGTGACAATGCAGAAATGTCAAAGAAAAAAAAATTAAATCGTCAACCGCAACTAGAAACTACATTTCCCACACTACCCTGTGCTAGCGGTGACGTGTCCGAGTGGGCGTAACTTAGAATGAGCGCCCGGAGGTCACGTGTTAGCTTGCTACCCAATGAAAGCTCTCAGATCATCCACTGCCTGACGTGCTGCTGGGCGTGACTGGGAGCATGAGGAGAAGACGCACGGCGGGAAAGAGCTGCAAGACTCGTGAAGCCATCTTCTTCATTGCGCAGTTTGATTCAGCTGCAGACAAAGGTAAGAATACTTATTACTCGAATACTATTTAGACATGGGATACCTGGGTCGTTTTATGGGTTGCCCTGCTAACATCACCCAATCTAAAATGTAAAATTTTGCTGAACAATTACTTTAGCTAATCTCGCTGGTGGGTGTTCTGACAGTTGCTGACTGACTTGGGAAACTTTGTTCTGCAAACATATTACCCCCCTCATTGCTGTTATTGGGTCTAGTTGTCCTTTGCAAACATATTACCCCCCTCATTGCAAATGACACCTATGCCCAATAACAGCAATGAGGGAGGTAATATGTTTGCAAATGACACCTAGGCCCAAAAACAGCAATGAGGGAGGTAATATGTTTGCAAATGACACCTAGGCCCAAAAACAGCAATGAGGGAGGTAATATGTTTGCTGTTATTGGGCATAGGTGTCATTTGCAAACATATTACCTCCCTCATTGCTGTTATTGGGCATAGGTGTCATTTGCAATGAGGGGGGTAATATGTTTGCAAATGACACCCAGGCCCAATAACAGCAATGAGGGGGGTAATATGTTTGCAAAGGACACCTAGGCCCAATAAAAGCAATGAGGGGGGTAATATGTTTGCAAATGACACCCAGGCCCAATAACAGCAATGAGGGGGGTAATATGTTTGCAAAGGACACCTAGGCCCAATAAAAGCAATGAGGGGGGTAATATGTTTGCAAATGACACCCAGGCCCAATAACAGCAATGAGGGGGGTAATATGTTTGCAAAGGACACCTAGGCCCAATAAAAGCAATGAGGGGGGTAATATGTTTGCAAATGACACCCAGGCCCAATAAAAGCAATGAGGGGGGTAATATGTTTGCTGTTATTGGGCCTAGGTGTCATTTGCAAACATATTACCCCCCTCATTGCTGTTATTGGGTCTAGGTGTCCTTTGCAAACATATTACCCCCCTCATTGCAAATGAGGGGGGTAATATGTTTGCAAATGACACCTAGGCCCAATAACAGCAATGAGGGGGGTAATATGTTTGCAAATGACACCTAGGCCCAAAAACAGCAATGAGGGAGGTAATATGTTTGCTGTTATTGGGCATAGGTGTCATTTGCAAACATATAACCCCCATCATTGCTGTTATTGGGCCTGTGTCCTGGCCTATGGACAACAATGACACACTTTTTTTTTTTTTTCATTTTAGCCCTTTGGATTCTTCTTTGCAATTCTTGTAGAATCTACAGCAGCTTCCAGACCCAGCAGAGCGGTGTCAGCAGCGGCACAGCGCGACTTCTTGTTTCACAGGACATTGGACGATTTGAGCTTATATCTGTCTACATTAAAAAAAGTAAGTTGCTAAGGGTCACATCTGGCCCCCGGGCTACGGTAGTTTCCTGTGTCCCTATGGACAACAATGAAAACATATTTTTTTTTTCATTACAGCCCTCTCTCCGGGATTCTACTTTGCAAATCTTGTAGAATGTACAGCAGCTTTCAGACCCAGCAGAGCGGTGTCAGCAGCGGCACAGCACGCCTTGTTGTTTCACAGGACATTGGACGATTTGAGCTTATATCTGTCTACATTACAGAAACGTAAGTTGCTAAGGGTCACATCTGGCCCCCGGGCTATGGTAGTTTCCTGTGTCCCTATGGACAACAATGAAAACATATTTTTTTTTTCATTACAGCCCTCTCTTTGGGATTCTTCTTTGCAATTCAGAATCTACAGCAGCTTCCAGACCCAGCATAGCGGTGTCAGCAGCGGCACAGCGCGACTTCTTGTTTCACAGGATATTGGACGATGTATATCTGTCTACAAAACCGTGAGTTGTTCTACCTTTTTTGTGAAATGTTGCAATAATATTTTTGGTATAGGTAGGTAGGGATAGATTTGTATTGGGTGCTTCATCCATCCTTATTTTATACATTTTGTGTTTTTTGTAGACATGAACAACCAAAAATGAGTACATCAAAAAAAGCAAAATTAAAAACAGATAGTGGAAGATCATTCCAAGAGACCTGGACACAGTCATTTGGAGTGATTGAACGCAATGGGAAAGCGTTATGTGTTCTGTGTAGTGAAAGTGTGGTATCTCGCACATCTAGTGTCAAACGTCATTTTGATACCAACCACAAAAGTGTTGCCGAACTTGGTGTAGCTGAAAGAAAAGAGTTTCTTGATGGGAAATTGAAGAGATATCACTGCCAGTATCGTAGTTTTTGCAACTATCTTTCTAAAACAAATTATCTGGCAAATGCCAGCTTTGAAATTTCACTGTGCATAGCAAAACATGGAAAGCCCCTCTCTGATGGCGATTTTATCAAAACGGCCATGTTGGCTGTGAGTAATTCCCTTTTTCATGAATTTCCAAACAAGGACAAAATTAAGCAACGAATCTCTGAAATGCCACTTAGCAGAAATACTGTTAAAGATAGAGTCCTGCGTATGGCAAGTGATGTTAGTCAGCAGCTCACCACTGACTTACAAAAGGCAGCCTGTTACTCCATGTGCTTGGATGAAAGCACAGACATAAATAATCATGCAAGGCTAGCAGTAATTTTGCGTTATGCTGTTGGTGACACCATGAGAGAGGAGCTCATGAAACTGTTGTCTTTGCCTGGAAGAACACAAGGGATAGATATCTACAATGCTGTGATGGAGGCTTTTGTCTCACAAGACATAAGGCCAGAAAAAGTGGTTTCAGTTACTAGTGACGGGGCACCTTCCATGGTGGGGGTAACATCTGGTTTCATACAGTTTTTTGTCAAAGAAGCAAAGCACCCAGTCATTCAATTTCATTGTATTATACATCAAGAAGCTCTTTGTGCCAAGGAAAGCAGCAAAATATTAGACGATATCCTCAAGGATGTCACAAAAATGGTGAATTACATCATGGCTCGTGCTCTTAATTTTCGACAGTTTCAAGCACTTCTTGATGAGGTACAGGCACAGTATAATACTTTACTTATGTACAATAATGTACGATGGCTAAGCAGAGGACGGGTCTTGGAGAGATTTGTAGCCTGTTTGGATGAAATTGCAAAGAAGAATCCAAAGGGCTAAAATGAAAAAAACAAAAATGTGTCATTGCATCTTTACCAATGCCCAGCCAAGGCATCTTTACCAATGCCCAGACAAGGCATCTTTACCAATGCCCAGCCAAGGCATCTTTAAAAATGCCCAGCAATGGCATCTTTAATAATGCCCAGGCAAGGCATCTTTACCAATGCCCAGCCAAGGCATCTTTAAAAATGCCCAGCAATGGCATCTTTAATAATGCCCAGGCAAGGCATCTTTACCAATGCCCAGCCAAGGCATCTTTAAAAATGCCCAGCAATGGCATCTTTAATAATGCCCAGGCAAGGCATCTTTACCAATGCCCAGCCAAGGCATCTTTACCAATGCCCAGACAAGGCATCTTTACCAATGCCCAGCCAAGGCATCTTTAAAAATGCCCAGCAATGGCATCTTTAATAATGCCCAGGCAAGGCATCTTTACCAATGCCCAGCCAAGGCATCTTTAAAAATGCCCAGCAATGGCATCTTTAATAATGCCCAGGCAAGGCATCTTTACCAATGCCCAGCCAAGGCATCTTTAAAAATGCCCAGCAATGGCATCTTTAATAATGCCCAGGCAAGGCATCTTTACCAATGCCCAGCCAAGGCATCTTTAAAAATGCCCAGCCAAGGTATCTTTAAAAATGCCCACTGCTCTGCTGGGTCTGGAAGCTGCTGTAGATTCTAATCTACAAGAATTGCAAAGAAGAATCCAAAGGGCTAAAATGAAAAAAACAAAAATGTGTCATTGCATCTTTACCAATGCCCAGCCAAGGCATCTTTACCAATGCCCAGACAAGGCATCTTTACCAATGCCCAGCCAAGGCATCTTTAAAAATGCCCAGCAATGGCATCTTTAATAATGCCCAGGCAAGGCATCTTTACCAATGCCCAGCCAAGGCATCTTTAAAAATGCCCAGCAATGGCATCTTTAATAATGCCCAGGCAAGGCATCTTTACCAATGCCCAGCCAAGGCATCTTTACCAATGCCCAGACAAGGCATCTTTACCAATGCCCAGCCAAGGCATCTTTAAAAATGCCCAGCAATGGCATCTTTAATAATGCCCAGGCAAGGCATCTTTACCAATGCCCAGCCAAGGCATCTTTAAAAATGCCCAGCAATGGCATCTTTAATAATGCCCAGGCAAGGCATCTTTACCAATGCCCAGCCAAGGCATCTTTAAAAATGCCCAGCAATGGCATCTTTAATAATGCCCAGGCAAGGCATCTTTACCAATGCCCAGCCAAGGCATCTTTAAAAATGCCCAGTCATGGCATCTTTAATAATGCCCAGGCAAGGCATCTTTACCAATGCCCAGCTAAGGCATCTTTACCAATGCCCAGCCAAGGCATCTTTAATAATGCCCAGCAATAGATCATTAGACTCATCCTCTGCTTATGTTCAATAATGTCTTTTAGCTATGCAAAGTATACTGTGCCTGTACCCATCACAGCATTGTAGATCTCTATCCCTTGTGTAAGCAAATGCATCTTTACCAATGCCCAGCCAAGGCATCTAATGCCCAGCCAAGGCATCTTTACCAATCTTTACCAATGCCCAGACAAGGCATCTTTAAAAATGCCCAGCAATGGCATCTTTAAAGATGCCTTACCAAGGCATCTTTAATAATGCCCAGCAAAGCCATCTTTGGAAATGCCCAGCAAAGCCATCTTTGGAAATGCCCAGCAAAGCCATCTTTGGAAATGCCCAGCAAAGCCATCTTTGGAAATGCCCAGCAAAGCCATCTTTGGAAATGCCCAGCAAAGCCATCATTGGAAATGCCCAGCAAAGCCATCTTTGGAAATGCCCAGCAAAGCCATCTTTGGAAATGCCCAGCAAAGCCATCTTTGGAAATGCCCAGCAAAGCCATCTTTGGAAATGCCCAGCAAAGCCATCTTTGGAAATGCCCAGCAAAGCCATCTTTGGAAATGCCCAGCAAAGTCATCTTTGAAAATGCCCAGCAAAGTCATCTTTGAAAATGCCCAGCAAAGTCATCTTTGAAAATGCCCAGCAAAGCCATCTTTGGAAATGCCCAGCAAAGCCATCTTTGAAAATGCCTAGCAAAGGCATCCTTACCAGCGATCAGCAAAGGCATCTTTACCAGCGATCTGCAAATGTATCCTTATCCAAAAATACATGCACAAGTACAGTTGTTGAGAATCTTTTTCAATAAAAAAAAAATGTTTAATAGAAAGCTCTGTTATTGTGTTTTTCTTTTAAAACAAAAGCTGTTAATTAGTTTGGACAAGTGTACGAGTTGATTTTTCTAAACGAAAACCTTGGTATTCATGTTTAATTGCAGTGTTGGCACTTCAAAAAAAAATTAGGTTTTGTGTTGGAGTTTGGGCACTCGGGCTCAAAAAGGTTCGCCATCACTGCCTTAGACTATGGTTATAAAGGTCTTGGACGGGGTCTAAGGGATGGTTCAGCCAGTTCTAGCAGTTCCAATTATAAACTAGAGGACATTTGTCAGAAACAATGTTAACACGGCCTAACCAGGTGAAGGCCGTCTTGGTCCAGTGAGCAAGATCTCTTTTTACCATGGCCAGTAATGGGGGGTAGTTAGCAGCATATAAAGTGTCAAATCTATCCGTCAGCTGAATGCCCAGATATTTTAGAGACGACTTAGCCCAGGCAAATGGGAAAGCGGTCTGCAAACTACTGGTCAGGGAAGATGATAGCTGAATGGGAAGCATCTCCGATTTTGTGTAGTTAAATTTAAAATTAGAGAGTGTTCCAAAATGTTTTAGTACTCGCATCAGATTGGACAGTGAGACCAGGGGGTTCATAATAGAGGTTCCAGCGAAGAGAAGGGGTGAGAGGGGGCATCCCTGTCTCGTGCCACTTTTGATCAAGAATCTATAGGAGAGGAACCCGTTTTCCTTAAATTTGCGCGATTGAGTCTCAATATAGGGCTATGGTCCACGTCAGCATTTACGCTCTTAGCCCCAGAGTCTCTAACACCACTCGCAGGTAAGTCCAGTCAACCCAGTCTAATGCTGTTTCTGCGTCGGTGAACAGGAGAATATATGGCGGAGAATCAGGACAGTTACATTGATAAGTTGTAACACTCTAATTGAGTTGTCCCTAGCCTCTCGACCTGCGATGAACCCAGTCTGGTCAGGGTGGACAATATGGGGCATAAGGAGCTTCAGACTGGTCGCAAGGATTTTCACAAAAACTTTTATATCAACATTCAGGTGGGATATAGGTCTATAACTTTGGGGCACGGTAGCGTATTTTCTGTCTTTTGGGATCACCACGATATGGGCCAATGTGCCTCTGGGGGAATAGCAGAGCCATCTCCTATGGAGTTGAAGTAGCTACACATCGAGTCTGACAACAGAGGGAAAAACAACCGATAATATGCTTTGGTGAACCCATCGGGGCCAGGAATTTTCCCATTAGGCAATGATTTCACTGTGGATGAAATGTCGAGAGAGGTAATGGGAGACTCTAGAGTAGAGCACTGTTCGTCTGTCAGTGGGGGGAGACCAGAGGCTGTCAAGTAGTCCTGAATAGCAGTCGGTTTCGTCGCCTGTGCATCGAAAGATAGCCTAGAGCCTAGGTCATAGTGGACAGCATAATAATCGCGGAACCCTACGGCAATTTTAGAGTACTGGACAGAGACTTCTCTGAAAGAGGAATGCAGCCTGTATATATACACATGTGCTTGTTTCTTGAGGAGAGCCCTTGCTAGCATTTGGCCACATTTGTTGCCGTGTTTGTAGTATTTATGTGACATGTATCTTAGCTGCCTGTGAGCTTGCCGTTCGAGCAGGCATAAGAATAGTTCCCTTAGCTCTGTCAGCTTCTTCAGTGACTCTGGGTCTCCTCCATGTTTATGCTTAAGTTCAGCCTGTTATAAGGCTTGAAGCACTCTCTGGAAGTCTACCTGAAGTGCATTCTTAAGCTTAGAGCCTAAAGAAATCAGTTCCCTCTTACCACCGCCTTATGCCCCTCCCAGTCAAAATGTCCTTTACCCCTGTGACCACCGCAGTGTCATCCAGAAGATGACGTGTCAAGTGCAGGGTCTGGACTAATATTAAAGTCCCCTCCCAGGATCAGGACGCCCTCATTAAATTCCATCAATTTTTCTACTAAAAACGCTAATGCAGCCACCATATGTATATGGACTGGAAATCTATAATATATCACATTTTTGTTTTGGGATTTAGATATGCTTTAAAGATCAGTAGAGGGGTAATTGAAGGAGAAGTAAAGCCAAAGCTATTTTGGTTATACTTCTGTAGGCCACAGGAGTTCAGTTCGTTCTGCAGTCCTGTGAAACGGTTTCAGCTGACAGTGGGCTAAAGTCGGCTGACGTCTCTTCAGTCGAGACTTGGGAAAGATCTCGACCATATGATCAGGATCCACCCAGATGCCTGGATGGCACCTGACTCACGCTGTCAGCATCCTGCTGAGAGCCTGAACCAGCCCCTTCTACCCCCTCCACAACACAGCGCTCCAGTGAGCACTGGAGGAAGAGAGCAGAGAGCTGTTGCCTGACAGGCACCACTCTGTGCTCAGAGCTGAGGGGGAGAACTGATTGATCAGTGGTGTTTGATCGCTCAGTTCTCACTGCAGAGCCGGTGGAGGACAGATGCAGCATTAGATCAGATTGATGCTGCTTCCACCTAGGTCAGTATGAATGTTTTTTTTTTTTTTTTAAGTCTATCCTTCTCTTTTACTATGGATCAGAATCCAACCACATGAATGTAATTATCATTTTGTAACCATATGACATCTGCCATGAATGAAAATTAATAATAAAAAACAAAACAAAAAAACACTGGCCATTTTATTGTTCGAGATGTGCAGTGTATGCATGGAGCAACCACACTCATCATTTGATTGTGCAGCACAGTAAACTTTCTGCAAAACAATACTAGACAATGCAAATACAGGCGGTCCCCTACTTACAAACATACGACTTACAAACAACTCCTACTTACAAACGGAGGGAGACAACAGGAAGTGAGAGGAAATCTACCCCTAGGAAGGGAAATTCTCTCCTGTAAGGCCTTGTACACACGAGAGGATATCCACTGGAAACGGTCCGCCGGACCGTTTCCAGCGGATAAATCCTCTGGCGGATTTGGATCTGATGGCTGTACACACCATCAGATCGAAATCCCCATGGAATACATCCGCGGTGACGTGGCCGCGCCGTCGCCGCGACGATGACACGGTGACGTGCGCGACCCTGAAGGTAAATACTTCCACGCATGCGTTGAATCATTACGACGCATGCGAGGGATGGGAGCGGACAGACTGATCCGGTGAGTCTGTACAGACGACCGGATCAGTCCGCTGGACTGGATTCAAGCGGATAGATTTCTTAGCATGCTAAGAAATTTTTATCCGCTGGGAATCCGTCGGCTGGATTGTTATCCGCTGGGAAATGTCCGCTCGGACGTACACACGACCCGATCTATCTGCTGGAACTGATCCGCGGATCAATCCCAGCGGATAGATCCGGTCGTGTGTACGGGGCCTAAGAGTTAATATGGGAAAAAGGTGTCTCCACTGATGCTTTATCACCAATCCTTGTCTTCCTAACAACCCAAAATTTTCAAAATCCAATTGTCATTGGCACAGAAAGTGAGGTGAAATCTTCTGAACAGGGGCACAGACAGCAAAACAAATTTTACAGGGGTGATAACCCTTCCCTATGCTATCCAAAAAGCTTACAAATTGATTTTTTGGCTGTTCCAACTTACAAACAGATTCAACTTAAGAACAAGCCTACAGTCCCTATCTTGTTTGTAACCCGGGGACCGCCTGTATACACATAAATTGGCTGATCTCAAATGTTTTTATCTAAAGCACATATGAACCCCAGAACAAACATTTTATGGTGCATTTATTAATGTTAAGATTAGAGATTAGTATTAAATAAATAAAGTGATCTTTTTAATTCATTGAGCCTCATTTAACCACCTGTATGGTGGATTGTGCGTACTTTCTTTACCTTTTATTGGTGCTACTAAAAAAGTACCATAAAGATTTTTTTTTTCACATTTTTAGTCGGGTATCTGCAATATACTGCATTTTAATATTTTGTATTCTGATATCCAGACAACAGTTGGAGCTTTATGCTAATTTTCACATTTTCCACTTTACCCTCTAGCTGAAATGTACACACACAGGAGAATAAGTGAGCATAACGATTCATCCCTATCACTCACCCTCTCACCATGCAGCTCCACTGAGGATTCAGCATGGGCGCCATTCAGAGAATGCTTTGTATTTTCTGAATAAATGCAGTGCTTTTTGATTGGACAAGAGGGAGAGTGTGACATCACTGCTTGCCTCTCCACCTCTTAAAAAACAGAGAGGCTTTTCATTCATTCAGAAAATACAAAGCATTCTCTGAATGGTGTCCGTGCTGAGCAGTCAACCTCCTGTGTTCACAATACATCAGGCCAGCCACTTGGAGATCAATGGAGTTGTGCTGTTTACTTCAGTGATTTTAATTTTCCAGGGGAATCAGCTAGATATGGTATATACAGAGTTACGTTAGTCCAAGCTGGACCAAATTAGCTATGTAAAAATAAACCATGGAAATCATCTTTAAAGTGGTATTAGATGAAAATACAAACATCTGACGCATTGCAGGTTAGCAATCCTTACATGTGGTGGCTGCATTATTTTTATTTATTGTTTGCCTTTTATGGCATTACCATGACCGACCACAAAAAATCCTGCAAAATAAATTCTCGTACTTCTTGCGACTGCGGCAATACCACATTTGTGTGCGTGTTTTGTTCTTTGTATCCATAGTATGTATGACCCTAAGGCCCCTTTCACAACAAGGTGTTTCTAAACTGCCAGTAAAACACTGAGCACTTTTGAAAAGCTTTTCAGGTGCTTTTGAAGCGCTTTCCATTTATTTCAATGGAGAAGGTGTTTTTTCATCGCCCTGCCAGCGCACAGCCCCAGTGTGATGTTTTTTAATGGTTTGAATAAAACATGTCCTTTTACATTGACTCATCATCTAGCCATGCTAGACCTACCTCATTCAAAGTCCTAAACCCTCTTTTCCTAGATGAGCATACACTTTTCGGTAGCGCTACACCTAATTTCACAAGCACGTATCACCCAATGCTAAATGTGCGACAATAAATAACACCACTGTGTTCATAAATAAAGTCCATGTATTAGTCTCAAAATCTTTGTGTGTTCTACTGTAGCAAAACCAAATGAGCTCATCAGACTATATCCAACACCACACTTATTTACTTTAAAAATAATAAAGAGAAAAAAAATATTATTGCAGGTGGTCAAAATACACCAGGGATACCAGGTTTTAGTCGCGTAGACGTGTTTCGCACATCTGATCTGTGCTTAATCATTAAGTATGGTAATGATTAAGCACAGATCAGATGTGTGAAACACGTCTACATGACTAACACCTGGTATCCCTGGTGTATTTTGACTGTCTGCAATAAAAGGCACTTTTGGAAACTTTGGATGTGCAGTCATTTCTTCTTTTTCAAGTTTTTACAGAGACGGGCTGGGGCTTGCACTCCTACTTGGTTCCAATCAAGGTATTGCACACACCTGGAGCAGCAGATTCCTCTTCTTTTGATAAAAATAACAAAAGCTTGCATCAAAATCCTTATATTAGTCTGGAATATGCAAATGGGACCTGCATAGGTGTGAATCAGGCCTTATGCCTCGTACACACGACCGGTTTTCCTGTTGGGAAAACTGCTATGACAGCTTTTGGCCGGGGAAACTGGCCATGTGTATGCTCCATAGCAGTTTTCCAGACAGGAAAACTGCTGGGAATCCCGGCGGAAAAAATTAGTGCAGAGAAGGGCAACCAAACTGATAAGAGGAATGGAGGAGCTCAGCTATGAGGAAAGACTAGAAGAACTAAATGTATTCACTCTTGAGAAGAGGAGATTAAGGGGGATATGATCAACATGTACAAATATATAAGGGGTCCATATAGTGAACTTGGTGTTGAGTTATTCACTTTACGGTCAACACTGAGGACAAGGGGGCACTCTTTACGTCTAGAGGAAAAGAGATTTCACCTCCAAATACGGAAAGGTTTCTTCACAGTAAGAGCTGTGAAAATGTGGAACAGACTCCCTCCAGAGGTGGTTCTGGCCAGCTCAGTAGATTGCTTTAAGAAAGGTCTGGATTATTTCCGAAATGTACAGAATATAACTGAGTACTAAGATTTGTAGGTAAAGTTGATCTAGGGTAAATCCGATTGCCTCTCAGGGGATCAGGAAGGATTTTTTCCCCTGCTGTAGCAAATTGGATCATTCTCTGCTGTTTTTTTTTGCTTTCCTCTGGATCAACTGTGGGTATGGAGTTGGGTGTATGGGATAGTACTGTACTTTTATTTTGTTTGTTTATTTTTTTGTGGTTGAACTGGATGGACTTGTGTCTTTTTTCAACCTGACTAACTATGTAACTATGTAACATGTTCTCTTTTTTCCCGGCGGTATTTAATGCCTTGTACACACAATCAGTTTTCCCAGCGGTAAAAAGTCCGCTGGGAAAACCGAGGGGAAAACCGAGAACCTGCTCTGTAGTTTTTTCCCCCTATACACGGCCGGTTTTCCTAGCAGGAAAACTGCCATGAGAGCTTTGGTTGGGAAACCCAGCTGTGTGTATACTCCACTACAGTCTTTCTCCATAGAAAAACTGCTGGCTTAAAAACCACCAGGAATCCCGGCAGGAAAAAAGAAAACATGTTTTCATTTTTCCAGCCAGGATTCCAGGCGGTTTTCCTGTTGGGAAAACTGCTTTGGAGCGTACACACGGCCGGTCATGTGTACGAGGCATTAGCCGGCAGTTTTTCTATGGGGAAAGCCTGCGGTGGAGAATACCCACGGCCGGGTTTCCCGACCAAAGCTCTCATGGCAGTTTTCCTGCCAGGAAAACCGGCCGTGTGTAGGGGGAAAAAGCTACCGAGCAGGTTCACGGTTTACCCGGCGGACTTTTTACCGCCGGGAAAACCGATTATGTGTACAAGGCATTAGAGTGTATGCTAAGCTACTCTATTTAAGTAATTGAATGTACTGAAAATCTTGGTACAAATGTTAATTTGAAAATCTGCTGATGTATGGTCAGTTTTAATGTATAGATCAGCTAGTAAAAATAAAGGAACAAATCCTAAAAAATAAAAATGAATGCAGCCACCATATCAAAGAATTGGTAAGCTGCAAATTATTATATTGATGTTTTTGAGCTTATTATTGCTATACGAAGTAGTAAGGATGTAGAGACAAAGGTCTAAAAATGCATCAACAATCATTTACCTATGTAACTTTCTAACTGTCTCTAATTTCAAAAGTAAATAAATAACACTCATAAAGAATGTTAAAACAAAACAACTGATTCTTCCTTAGAAGCTTTAAATGAATTTGACAACCAAGTTGAGCCGCATTCCTAAAGAGGTATTTTACAAAGGGTAGGTGCTGTTGCTTGTTACTTTTGCCCCCTAGTTTTAGGATTATAGACGAGCCTGGGAGTAATTATACTAAGAAGCCAAAAGGCCCCTGAATAATGCACAATTTTCAGATGTCAACCTGGAGCAGAAAATCTTCAAGATGTTCAGTGTTCTATATCAGATGTCAACAACAATCGGTTTACCTTTTAGATACACATTCTTCTAGGCTGCATTGAGACATCACCACTGGATACATACAAAACTGTCGTTTTTAATTACACTGTTAATGCTTGATTATCATCTGCCGCACTACACTGGACAATTTTTAAATCAAGGTTTTTATAGTATAACACACTTTACAGTTTACTAACTTAACAGACGAATGATTACTGCGCTACTTTATGGGTCCATTCACACTATGGGGCCTGCCACCTGTAGAACAAAAAGTACTTTGCTAACTCTTCATCATTTGGTAAACATAATGAATAACATCCATGAAGTTTGCAAAATGTGTATAATGTCGGCATCTAATTGTTGCCTTTCAACACGTGTATATAACGTTCCCTATTATTTGAACCTAATTAAAATATAGTCATAAAAACATTTGTCCAATAGAGAATATAGCCTAAAACTACAGGCTAAGAACATTCGACTAGCAGGAGAAATATTGGGGAGACCTCAGTACTGTGTACTATCCATGGAGATTCTTGTGCAAACAGCTGAATGAATAGGTGCTTGGCTGAGCACCTCCATCACCAGTGTAAAATGAAATATTTAGCAGCGGTATGACTATTGCTGCGAAACATGACAGCTTTCTGCTCAGGGCTAGTGGTTGTAAGGGAGCCATAGGCATGTGCAGGAGGAGTGCCGGATGTGCCTGGGCACACCCTAATCACCCCAGGTGCCATGCCATTCAGTGTACAGAAGCATGCATTTGAAGGTCACTCACTACAGACCCCAAGTAATCCATTGTATTTTATCTGCAGCACTGGATCCACTGCATCATCTCCCTTGACAGCCCGAAAGGGGCGGGTGCGCTGGGCAGTGCTGATCCGATCAGCAGTGCCCAGTATAGTTTGTTCAAACAGGACGGAGGAGGGTCAATCTATATTCCTGCTGAGTCTGCCCTGCCCCACACTCCAACCCCCTGACTTGCACACGCTGCTGTGAAAGGGTTTGTAATGAAGGTGGCAGATTTAAATATACAGCACACAGCAGCTGTAGATCATGGCTGCCTGAGCCTAGGGGAGACCATCCTGGGGCCATGATTGTGAGTAGAAGGCTTATTGAAAACCCCCCATTTTTCCTCTCCCCCTCCTGCTCTCTCCCCCCTCCTCCTCCTCTCTCTCCCTTCCTCCTCTGTCTCCTCCCTCCTCCTTGCCCTCCCCTTCTTCCTCTCTCTCCCCCTCTCTCTCCCTCCTTCCTCTCTCTCTCTATCCCCTCCCTTCCTCTCTCCCCCTTCCTCTCTCCCCCTTCCTCTCTCTCCCCCTCCTTGCTCTCCTCTTCTTCTCTCTTCCCCTCACCCCTCTCTCCCCCCTCCTCTCCCCCTCATCTCCTCTCTCTCCTTCTCCTCTTCCCCCTCCCCCTCCTTTCCTCTCTCCTCTCATCCTTTCCTCTCTCTCCCTCACTTCTTCTCTCCTTTCTCCCTCCCCCTCTCCTCTCTCCCCCGCTCTCTTCTCTCTCTACCCCTCCGCCTGTCTCCCCCCTCCTCTCCTCTCTCCCCCCCCTCTCCTCCCCTCATCTCATCTCCTCTCTCTCCCCCTTACTCTCCTCTCTCTCTCTTCCCCCTCTTCTGCTCTCTCTTTCACCCCCTTCTCTCCTCTCTCTCCCTCCCTTCTCTCCTCTCTTCCCCCTCTCTCTCTCTTACTTCCTCCCCCCTCTCTTCCCCTCTCAATAGGCCACACACACCGATGAAGGGAGCCTACACACACTGGTGTCCTATCAACCAGTGAGTCTTTCCAGTCAGATATTTCCACCACCAACAATTCATACATGGCCCTTTGGGTCTGGTATTGATTTTAAGGGAGACCCCATGTCACTTATGTGTCATTGTTGTGGGGTCTCCCTTAAAATCAAAACCAAATTTCCAGACTAGACCATTTAAATCTGTTATGGATTTTAAGAGGGAACTCCATAAAATAAACAAAAAAAAGTGTGGGGTCCACCTAGAATCCATACCAAACTCTTATCTGAGCTGCAGCTTACTGAATACTGGAGGTCGATTACTCGACACAGGTTTCATTCAGAAAACACTTTGCATTTTCTCAACAAGCGACTTCTTGTACTCACAATGCAGTGCCTACTACAGTGATTATTGTCTTCCAAAGGGATCCCACAGCCTGGTATGGCACATATATTCTTACATTGGTCCAAGTTTGACCATTGCAACTATGTATAAATTGCCTTACCTGGAATTCATCTTTTATGCTAGCATCATATATGTTTTTTTTTTTGTTTGTTTTTTACAATAGTTCTACTTTACTGTAGACAACTAGAGTTGCCACCTCATCCTTTTAAACCAGTGTTTCTCAATTCCAGTCCTCAGGCCCCCCAACAGGTCAGGTTTTCAGGATTTCCCTCAGATGAAAAGGCTGTGGTGATTACTAAGGCAGTGAAACTGATCAAATCACCTGTGCAAAATAATGGAAATCCTGAAAACCTGACCTGTTGAGGGGGCCTGAGGACTGGAATTGAGAAACACTGCTTTAAACCCAAACACATACGTTACACAGGCGCTGTGGCTAATTAAGGTGGTAATTAAACTCACTTGGTGCCTTATCTGTATTAAATCAGCCTCAAAACCTGTGAAATTCACATGTGTATAAGAGATGAAGTGGAAACCCTACTGGCAACACATCTTGATGAACGAAAAAACATCCCTGAACAATTTATTTTTAACACAGCACACCACATTGTGGTGCGAGCTGTGGTGGACCAAAAAGACCAGTTTTCCACAATTGAGAGGGCCAGGCAGAAACAAAAATTAAATATGTAGGCCCGGATTCACATACATCGGCACATATTTATGCCGCCGTAGCATATCTTCTTTACGCTACGCCGACGCAGCGCAGAGAGGCAAGCACCGAATTCACAAAGCACTTGCCACCAAATCTGCGCTGTGTTTCTTAGGCGTAAGTCATCGTAGGTGGAAGTGGGCGTGAGCCATGCAAATGAGGCGTGACCCCATGCAAATGATGGGCCGAGCGCCATAAAGCTACGATTAACGAACGGCACATGCGCCGTCCCGTGGATGCATCCAGTGCGCATGCTCAGAATCACGTCGGAACTACTCCTTAAGATACGCCTGATCACTGCCTACGACGTGAACGTAACCTTCGCCTAGTCATATTCACGTACAACGTAAACGACAAAAGATACGACGGCTTGTGTTCCCTGGTCCATACCTTTGCATGGGTTACGCCTCATATATGGGGAATAACTTTACGCCGGACGTACGACTTACGCAAACAGCGTATATTATGCGCCGGGCGCAAGTACGTTTATGAATCGGCGTATCTCCCTCATTTGCATATGTGCATAGAAAATCAATGGGAGTGGCAAATGCGCCCAGCGTAAATATGCGCCTAAGATACGATGGCGTAGGCAAGTTACGTTGGTCGTAGGAAGCCTATATTTAGGCGTATCTTAGTATGTGGGTCGGCGCATAGATACGACGGCGCACATTTGTACTTACGTTGGCGTATCTTGAGATACGTCGGCGCAAGTGCTTTGTGAATCCGGGCCGTACTGTACACTCTTTGTGTTGAAGCTTGTGTTGAAACATTTCATAATGTGACAGGGTCAAAACAAAACAAGAAAATAAAAGAGCATACAGTGGGGTTGATTTACCAAAACCAGAGAGTGTAAAATCTGGTGCAGCTGTGCATGGTAGCCAATCAGCTTCTAACTACAGCTTGTTCAATAAAGCTTTGACAAAAAAATAAATACAAAAATGGAAAAGGATTGGTTTCTATGCACAGCTGCACCAGATTTTGCACTCTCCAGTTTTAGTAAATCAACCCCAATATGTGCCACGGTAACCTCTATAATACTGCACAAAATTAACTTCAAATAGAAGACATTCAGGGCCATAAATCAGCAACATCTAAAAAAAACTAGTAATAAAGTGTTTTATCTGTGGTCAAAGAAACGTGTAACTGGAGTCGTTCTCTAACCATGGGACTGCAGAAAATGTAATCTGGAAATCCATCAGGCTTTATTCTAAAGAGGAAGAACTGACAATAAATACCATCTCTCGGGTCTTGCAGGGAGAAATAATATACAGTAGAAAAGCACAAAGTAACTGGGGACGCATACACATGCCTATTTACTGTTTCTTGTGCCACAATCCAACATTACCATATGCAGCTGAAATACATGATGGGGCCAAATATCACCATTACTCGTGTACTGATTAAAGGTCATTATTGAAGTGTTCAGCGCACAGAGGTGACCATATTCTCTCTGAGAACATTTATAGAAAAATCAATATCCATTATGAATAGGATGTATTGTGCCTTTAATTAAGAAAGTAGAAAATAAAAATCAGTGTATGCAACTAAATAGAAAAGATTGTTTGTGTGCAGCCAGGGGGAGCCAAGGAAAAATAATGGCTTAGAGGGTACAACTGTTGTCTTGCGATTTTGGGGTCCGAATTTCAATAAATTCATAGGAGTGATTTTTGTAAAAGCAACAGAAAGATTACGCCTAGGGATGCAAAATCGAATGGATTAGCAAACTTGTATTTTTTTTTTCAATTATCGAATTATTTTGTTTTATAAGTAAGAAATCAGCAAATGGAAGTTTAACTGAGAAACCAGGTAAATGTACAATTTAAATACATTTATGGAAAAGCTGGACATGCACTAGTAGAATTTATTTTCAAAATTTGTATTGATCATGAATGGGGTTAAATCAACATACATTTTTAACTGCAGTGAAGAACATTTTTCTCGAAGCAAAGAATTTTTAAAGGCCCATACACACGATAGGACTTTTTGACAACAAGCTTCAAAATTCCCAGGTTTTTCAAAAAATCCAACCGTGTGTACGATCCATCAGACAAACTTTTTCGCTTTTCATCAGACAAAAGTTCGCTCTGCAAACAAACTTTCCGGCAACAAAAGTCCTATGGTGCAAAGTCCTGCCGCGTGTACAGAAATCCATCGGACTTAAGTCCAAAGTACAAACACGCATGTTTAGAACCAATGCAAAAGGCCAGACAACACTACAGAAGTTGGCCAAAGGGTGGCGGTAAAGAGCTGAAAAACCATGTGATTTGGGGAAAGTTTGCTGAAAAAGTCCTACCATACCAAGTTCACGGCCAACGCCCTTCGAACAAAAATCCACGAAAAAGTTTGTTTGAAGTCCGATCGTGTGTATGAGGCTTTACAGAGAATTCAGTTTTCGTTTAGGAAAGTGCTTTCAAAATATATTTTTTCAAGTCATTGAATGTACTGATGAAAATTTTCATGTGAATATAAGTACGAATGTTCGCTCAAAAATCTACTAGTTTTATGCCAGCTTTACTGTTTACCTACCAAGATTTTTTTTTGTATATTTTATTTTTTTGTGAATTGAAGTGCAGCAAGGTATACTGTACATGACAGCGGGGGAAGTTCTGCTTGTTTGCAGCCTTACTCTCCTCCTCCCCCTCTCTAACAATTGCCACTTTTGGGGGGGAAAGACAGGTACCTGGTTTTGACAATTACCCACCTCCACTTACAGTGGGATCCCTGTTGTGATCCAAGAGGAAGTTCACCCTCCCTCCTTGCCCTGCAGCCACCTGGGACACATCACAGGTCCCAGAAGACTGTGGGACCATTTACAAAGTGCAGACTGGCTCCTGCATGCACTGTGGGAAGCCACCTGTGAAGCTGCAAGGCTTCACTGCCAGTTTCCCTTAGTCAAGATGCTGGCACCTGGATCCAAAGTCAGTTGAAGCATCGGCTTGAGTGGGAGCAGTGCTGGATCCCTGGATGGTGTCCTTATATTAAAACTCAGCAGCTACAGTGTTTTTTTTTTGGGGGGGGGGACTGGAGCTCCTCCTTAATGTTTCTATACACAGATAAAACAATACAAACCCTTTTTAATTTTACTAAGCCATTCTTGTGGTACCCATACCTCTGCTATCCAAGATAGCAACTGTTTGAAATACCATTACTGTTTTCTGGGCCTGCTTTACTGCTTTCTGGTTCCCTGCTCTCTGGCACTCAGGCTGATTCATTTTATTACAGACTAGTTGGAAACAGATAGCTGACAACAGAAGCTGCAAAGGCACCTGCCTACACCACTACGCTACTCTTCGTTTCCATTTAAGCCTTTATGTACTACGAAAATGTGAGTGTATTTTTTTACTTTTTTATCTATTAAAATATCCTTACAGTATTACGCTATGTGGACCTTTCTATTTTAATTCTTGGTAACCACGCATGAATATCGAGACCTTCCTCCCTTATCCATATGGCTGTGTTGGAACATCCATCTTTTATCTATGATGTATCCGTGTTATTGTGATTTGAACATATAAACTCCATTATCCTTGACCCAACGGTGAACACCATCATAAGTTCGTTAGACTTAAGTGGTATATACCTCTTTCAGTCCACTATTTCCGGTAAGCCTTGACACAGCTGGTGGCAGCTTTTCCTGCAAGTGTACCTGGTTTCCACTCCCTTTGAGGTCTTCTGTTTTCAGTGATAGCCAATGATGTTTATCCATCTTCACCTTTTCATTTAAAAAACTTTGGTTTACGCACAGTGGTGGACTGATATTTCTACATCAATATTTACTTTAATCACTCTTCATGGTCTTTTTTGATACATATTTATTGATTCTTTATTTACAATTATTGTCATTTATGTAAAACATCACAATGTATTTTTGGTAGTATTTTGTGAACATATATATTTTCTATATTTATCGTATTTTTTTGTAATGAAACTTGTCCGGGATGCCAGGGGAAATTTTATGGGCTTTTCAAACACAATTAATTGACTCAATGATAGCACAAAATCTGATGAAGGATTTTCAGAAATATTCAAATGAAAATCCAACCAGGTATTGCCAAGGTTGGCTGATAAGAATTACCTGGGGCAGGTGGAACAGTAGGTATATTCAGTATGCATTTCATTTCAAATGTTTGCCATTTACCAGTTTGCATTTTAACATTTTAACACTTACAATATAACATGCTGTGTACAGACTTCTGTGGCCACAAATGTATGTGATAATAGAGTATCATGGTGCCAGAAAAGTGGGCTAGGAGGGCATATACCTTAAAGTATACCTATACCCACAATATTGTTTTTAGTTGTGTACAGTGGGGAAAGGTTGGCCCCCCTATCTGGTTCCTCCTGCAGCGTGGCTCCAGAGCCAATGTGAGTGCCCGGCGAGCGCGGTGACTGCCGGGCACCCGCGATCCCTCGTGACAGAGCGAGAACCGGGATCTGTGTCTGAACACCGATCGGCCTCCTCCCTTAGTCAGTCCCACCCCCCCCCACAGTTAGAACACACCTAGGGAACACAGTCAACCCCTTGATTGCCCCCTAGAGTTAATCCCTTCCCTACCAGTGACATGTATACAGTAATCAGTGCATTTTTAGCACTGATGGCTGTATAAATGTCAATGGTCCCAAAAAAATTCAAAAGTGTCCGATTTGCCCACCTCAATAACAATTACCCGATAAAAATGCTGATCCGCGCCATTACTAGTAAAAAAAAATAATAATAATAAAAATTACATAAATCTATCCCTTATTTTGTAGACTCTGTAACTTTTGCGCAAACCATTTAATATACGCTCAGTGCGATTTTTTTTACCAAAGAATACTGTACATATCAACATAAACTGAGGAAAAAAAATATATATTTTTTTATTAAATGGGATATTTATTTTAGCAAAAAGTAAAAAATAGTGGGGGTTATTTACAAAAGGTAAATCCACTTTGCACTACAAGTGCAAACTACAAGTGCAAAGTGCACTTGAAATTGCACTGAAAGTGCACTTGGAAATGCAGTTGCTGTAAATCTGAGGGGTAGATCTGACATGAGAGGAAGCTCTGCCTATTTTATTACCCAATCATGTGCAAGCTAAAATTCTGTTTTTTATTTTCCTTGCATGTCCCCCTCGGATCTACAGCAACTGCACTTCCAAGTGCACTTTCAGTGAAATTTCAAGTGCACTTTGCACTTGTAGTTTGCACTTGTAGTGCAAAGTGGATTTGCCTTTAGTAAATAACCCCCATTGTGTTTTTTCAAAATTGTCACTATTCTTTTGTTTATAGCCCAAAACTGCAGAGGCGATCAAATACCACCAAAAGAAAGCTCTATTTTTGGGGAAAAAAAGGATGTAAATTTTGTTTGGGTACAGTGTCGCACGACCGCACAATTTTAGATAAATCAACGCAGAGCCGTATCGCAAAAACTGGTCTGGTCAGGAAGGGGGTAAATTCTTCCGGGGCTGAAGTGGTTAAAGAGATTTTCCTTCACTTTCCAGAGACAACCTTTTGCAAGACAAAAAGTGAGAGAAGATCTGCAACAGGAAAATAGATAACAATAAAAAAGTTAGCAAACGCTTCCAGCGCTATGGGGTACTCTGTAGTGGAAAGCAGGAAGGGCAATAATAATTCCGGATGCTGGGCAGATGCAGCCCTTCTCAGATGGGATAATCCAATAGGTACTACGAAAAACAAACAAACAAGAAGGCGCACACACCTAGTGCATTACCGGAAAAAAATATTTTATTATAATATAAAAACAGATAAAAGTGAACACTCACAAAATTGCAATTAGAATACAGACCACACAATGCCATGCAGTGCAGACAACAAATGTCATGAACATCAACATCAAAGGAGTTTAGGACCAGGGACGATCCGCCCTATAGGCTCACTATGCAAGTCGCTTAGGGCCCTGCAAAGCTGTGGAGGGCCCCCCAAATTACTAGAGGCCCCGCCTGGTGAGAAGTCATTTTTGGCCCCCCCCCCGCTTCTCAACTCGCTGGCTGCATGGGAGAAGAGGTAAGAAGTCAGCACCCCCACTCCTCACTTTAATGTAAGATCATTTCCAACAGCAGAAACCCCCTCCCCCCACTTCTCGGCAGCCCCCCCCTCTTCTGAACTTTAATGGGACATGTCATTTTGCTTAGGGCCCCAGGGAGGTCAGGATCGGCACTGTTTAGGACTGACGCGTTTTGGGGGCGCATCCCCTTCTTCAGAGCTCGGCTACTGGTAGTGTTAGATCTTGTTTCAAATAGCAGGATGGGAGCAAAGGGAACTTCACCTAAAAGACAATATTCACAGAAAGGAATACAATGAAGCCTCTGACTACAGTCAAACGTAACAGGGGTTTAATACCTTCCCCAGTTTATACAAAAACTAAAGAAAAAAGTTTGGGCTCCAAAATACCTTTTAAATTTAGACCAGCTGCCATCATCTCTGAATGGAATTTCTACTGTACAATGGATTGTACTGTGTTTTCTTATTGCAGAGAATTAACCTCACGCTCACCAGAAACGTGCCCCAGCAATTTTATGAGTAACTAAGTTTAATTGCTGATGTTCTAAACTAGCTCTGTGACCTAATATTTTACGTGACTGCCTCAATTGTATGTATAGTCCAAATCTATTTTCAGTTTTGGATAGGGTATGGAGTAGTTTAAAAACCCCTGTCAGATTAGTAGTTTTTCTGTTTGTGTCCACGTTTTTTGCCTTAATATCCTGTCCAGGATACAAATAGGAAGTGAGAGGAAATATCTGCAATGTGAGGGAACTCTTCTGTTAGTTGTTACAGAAAGAGGTGTCCCAATTTAATGATTTCCCCTCACTGCTTGTTCTAGTGACAGCTGTCAAATATTGTATTTCCCATCACTTTCTGTTTCGGTCAAAGTGGAGATCAGATCCAGACAAGCAGAGAGGGTGAATCTCCCCAACAGAGACATCAAACAAGAAACAAACAAGTTTTGGCTTCACATACACTTATATCGATTCATCTTTCAGGCTGAAAGTATAACTAAATACTGCCCACAGAAAAGTAATAGAGGGGGAATCTTCCAATAGAGACACTAGTTCTGGTGACCTGGGGGTCCCAAAAGAATTCCCCGAATTTGCAGAGATATCCTCTCACTTCCTGTTTGGATATGAGACAGGAAGTAAAGGGAAATCTCTGCAATGGGCACTTATTGTGATTTTTTTTATATTGGTTACAATCCTATCGCTCTCTATCCAAAATTATTTTTTTTATTTTTTTTTACCTATACTGTAGTTCTACTTGACTTCCATAATATTTCTTGTTAAATGCAGGAATAAATTCTAAGTTTTAAAGCCATGGCCTTTAGTTTTCAAATTGTGAAAACCGGAGGAACACCCAAATGGAAAAGTATGTATAATATGTATCGGAATGGTCCGGGGTGGAAAGTGGAGTCCTCTAGGGCTCTGTCCTGGGACCAATCCTATTTCATTTATTCATAAACGATCTAGAGGATGGGATTAACAGCTCAATCTCAGTATTTGCTGACGATACTAAGCTAAGCAGGTCAATAACTTCTCCGCAGGATGTCGTCTCCGCAGGATGTGGAAAACTTGCAAGACGATCTGAACAAAAATGGGTGGCAAAAATATAAATGCAATCTACTCACTAGGGGGAGAACCTCTGGGGGGGGGGGGGAATCTAGGATGGAAAAGGACCTGGGGGTCCTAGTAGATGACATGTAATGCCAAGCTGCTGCAAGCAAAGCCAACAGAATATTGGCATGCATTAAAAAGGGATTAACTCCAGAGATTAAATGATAATTCTCTCACTCTACAAGACTCTGGTCCGGCTGCACCTGGAGTATGCTGTCCAGTTCTGGGCACCAGTCCTCAGGAAGGATGTGCTGGGACTGGAGAGAGTCCACCAAAGGGCAAAAAAAAACTAATAAAGGGTCTGGAGGACCTTAGTTATTAGGAAAGGTTAACGAGGACTGAACTTGTTCTCTCTGAAGAGGAGACGCTTGAGAGGGGATATGATTTCAATGTTCAAATACCGTGGCCCCACAATAGGGATAAAGCTTTTCTGCAAAAGGGAATTTTACAAGACACGTGGCAATTCACTAAAATTAGAAGAAAAGTGGTTTAACCTTAAACTGCTTAGAGGGTTCTTTACTGTAAGAGCGGCTATGATGTGGAATTCCCTTCCACAGGCTGTGGTCTCAGTGGGGAGCATCGATAGTTTCAAAAAAAGTATAGATAAGCACCTTAACGACCACAACATACAACATACAATGTAATACTGACATAAAATCACACACACATAGGTTGGACTTGATGGACCTGTGTCTTTTTTCAACCTCGCCTACTATGTAACTATGTAAAATCCGCTCTTCATGTCACTGTTTTGAGAAAATAGCAAAAAACCTTTGGAATGCAAACATGCCATGGATTACAAAACATGGACCCATTAATATCGGTAAATACTAGAAAACCTCTACAAATTAAGCCCACTGACGATCTAGCAGGGCAAAAACCAAGGTGCCCTTTGTCGGGCAGATATTTACAATTCATTCACTGATCATAATGGAGCCAGCAATGGCAGACCCTTTCTATCATTACAGGTTCACTTTAAGCAGATAAATGCATTGCTAAAATAAATATGTAGGAGCTGTTTCACCTGTAATACTATCAATCAAGTCCTGAGATTAAAGCCCATCCAGGTTGGTGACTTAATTTGTTTTTTTCTTGCAGCTAAGCAGTTCAGTTAGATCAACTCTCCAATTCCAGTCAGTTATTGGACAGTGACTGAGCAGAATGATGGGGCTGTCTCTCTTCTTACTGCATCTCTTATGCCGCGTACACACGGTCGTTCCAAACCAATGAGAATGGTCCGACGGGCCATTTCCATCGGTTCACCGCTGAAGTGGCCTGATGGTCTGAAGTGCGTACACACCATCGTTCCAAAAACCAATCGGGTCAGAACGCGGTGACGTCAAACACACGACGTGCTGAATAAAACGAAGTTCAATGCTTCCAAGCATGCGTCGACTTGATTCTGAGCATGCGCGGGTTTTGAACCAATGCTTTCTGTACTAACCATCTGTTTGGACCGATCGGGCAGCGGGCCATCGGTTCGATTTTGAAGCATGTTTTAAAATTTTGGACCGAAGGACAACAGACCGATGGGCTATACACACGGTCGGTTTGGACCGATGAAACTGAACCTCGGTCCATTCTCATCGGTTTTGTCCAACCGTGTGTACGCGGCCATAGAATATTCCTTGCCAGCACATGTGCATGCAGCAGAGTCTGATTGCTCAGAGAACTTCCCCACTTTCTACAAGTCCTGCTGTACTGGGGATCATTAGAGTCTGTTATAGAGATTTGGGTACTATTTACCCTGATTACTTTTAGAAATACATCAAATTATAAAAAAAAAGAAGCAAACTATTAATTGATGTTTTTTTATTTGAGTTTAGCTTTAACTAAATAAAATAAAAAAATACTAATACTAGCAATCAGTTCAGTTTGCAAGTGTCCCAGCTCAAGGCTCTATCTGCAGTAAGTCTGTAGATAAAGCCATTGGAAATTCAGTTATCTAAACAGCTGAATGGGTCCCATTAGATCCATCATAACATTATAACACCACCTATTTTTAAATAGACCTCCCTGACCATCGTAGGCACAATTTGTTTATTCAAATGCTATTACCTAGACGCTGATTCAATATTCATGTTCCTGATTTGCATAAATATTTGGCAGGGAAAAAAATCAAGATGATCGATCAACTCATGACTTGCAAAGCGCATCTGCTTGATGTCATTATAGTTGACACTGTTTTCTTTCCAAATGGCATTAAGTTGGTTTCATGGGAATATTTATTCAGGGTAAGCTTCTTGGCCTTGTGTGGAGCAATGTGAAGGAGAAAACAGAGCAATGCTGACTGGCAAATTGACATCATTATGCTATTAGTGTCAACTCTGATGCTTAACATTCACAACATTATTGTCAATGCACCTCTAGGCACTGGAGAATGCTTTGGAGAAAATGATCATCCTTGACTGCTGCAGCTTTGCCATGCTGTAAGAATTCCAAAGCCCTTTAATCATCTTTATTATCTTTATCAATAATCAAAACCCTAAAGTCTTGCCACTATTTTTAGCAAGTAGAGGAGCACAATGAGCTTCAGTGAAGCAGATGAAGGCAAAGGAATGGGCAAATATTGTCCACAGTAAGCAGACTCCAGCTGTCACTTTAGTGGTGCGGGTTAGTAAGGCACAAATAGTATCTCCATTTTTATCCCGTGTTTATGAGCCATAAAATTGTGCAGTAAAATGTGCTAAGAGAAGAAGAAAATGGGATATATTAGATTTGAAATGAGATTACAAAGAGATTGCTGTGAGTTTCTACACGAAATTGTAAGCATTCTGCTGTTTTTTTAAAACTGACCGTGCACCAAAAAGCAAGAAATAGGTATTACATCAGGCCTTCATATTAAATTACAGCATTAAAAGCAAAAAAATTTAAATAAGTTAAAAATACTTATATTTTTGACTTCTGAACAGCAGAGAGTGATGTCAGGATCTGTCCTGCGAGATCCGCACCCAAAGGGGAGGCTTCCTAGAAGAGGTAGACACACTGGGCCAGATCCACGAAGCCCGGGCGCAACTTAATTTTTCGGATTTAAGTTACACCGCCGCAATTTTTCCAAGTTAGTGCCCGTTCCACAAAGCACTTACCTGGAAATTTGCGGCGGTGTATCCTAAATCCGGCCGGCGCAAGGCGGGCCAATTCAAATGGGGCGAGTCCCATTTAAATTAGGCGCGCTCCTGCGCCGGACGTACTGCGCATGCTCCGTTTTCGAACTCCCGCCGTGCTTTGCGCGCTGTGACGTCATTTTTTCGAACAGCGATGCGCGTAGCGGAATTCCGTATTCCCGGACGGCTTACGCAAACGACGTTGATTTTTAAATTTCAACGCGGGAACAACGGCCATACTTTAGACAGCAATACACTTGCTGACTAAAGTTAGGGCACCAAAAAAAAAGTGTAAATTTGCGACGGGAAACTAGACTAGCGGCGACGTAGTGAACGCGAAAAACCGTTGTGGATCCGCCGTAACTCCTAATTTGAATGAATGAATGAATGAAAAACTTATATAGCGCGGCACATGCGAACTGAATCGCCTCTGGGCGCTTGATGTTTCGTGTCTCATGACATCAAAAGAGCAGAGTTTTAATCTGTCTTCTGAAAGTCAGGTGGTTTTCCTCCAACCGAACGCTGGTTGGTAAAGCGTTCCATAGTCTCGGACCTTGAAAAGCAAACCTTCTTTCTCCTTTGGACTTGTATTTGGTTTTTGGCACCTTGACCAGATTTTGGTCGCTGGATCGCAGAACGCGATTAGAATTGTGAGGTTCTATCTTGTCGCAAAGATATTGCGGAGCCTTCCCATGGATGCACTTATGTGTCAGGCAGAGTGCTTTAAATGCAATTCTGTCTTTTACTGGCAACCAGTGAAGGGTTCTCAGCGAAGGTGAGATTGATTCCCATGTCCTTTTCCCAGTCACTAGTCTGGCGGCCGTATTCTGTACGACTTGCAGACGAGCGATTTGGTACTTTGGGAGCCCGAGGTAAAGGGCATTTGCATAGTCCAGTCTGGAATTCACGATTGTTCCCACCACGACTGCTACGTCTTCTTTGGGGATAAATGGAATAAGTCTGCGTAGTAGGCGCAACAAATGGTGTGATCCGCTGACTACTGACCCTATTTGTGCGTCCATTGTCATGAAGGTGTCAAAAATGACTCCTAGACTTTTGACTTTGGAGCTAGGGGTGATGCTTTGGCCCAGAATGGGCGGCGGTGTCCAGGTTGTTGCCAGTTGACTCTTGCGGCTGGCGTGAAACATAAGAAGTTCTGTTTTGGAACTGTTGAGTTTAAGATAACTCTTAGTCATCCAATTTTCTATCGAAGAGAGACATTTCTCTAAACTGAGATGATGATCCTTTTTGTTGCAGATGCGAAAATACAATTGCGTATCGTCTGCATAAGAGTGATAAAGTAGTTCTTGGCTACTGATAATATCAAAGAGAGGGCGAAGATAGATGTTGAACAGTACCGGTGACAGGGGGGATCCTTGGGGGACTCCACATGGCACCGTGCGTTTTTCCGACGTGAAAGATCCCAGTTTCACTGTTTGTGATCGGTTTTCAAGAAAGGAGGAAAACCATGGTAAATCACCTTCTGCGATTCTGGCTACCTCGGCCAGTCGCATCAGTAACATTTTGTGGTCTACTGTGTCAAAGGCTGCGCTTAGGTCCAGCAGAACCAGGAGACAGGATTCTCCCTCGTCTGCGGCCTCGAGGGCATCGTCCCATATTTTGAGTAAGGCCGTTTCTGTCCCGTGTCCGGGACGGAAACCTGATTGAAATGGATCGAGTAGATTGTGGGTATCCAGATGCTGTTGCAGCTGTTGTACCACTATTTTCTCCATTATCTTGGAGAGAATATTTAGGCCTGTTATGGGGCGGCGGTGAGTTGGGTCCTTGGGATCCAAGTTAGGTTTTTTCAGGATGGGCTGGATTGTGCCCTCTTTCAGCAGGGATGGCACTATGCCTTCCTTAAATGACTGATTTATAAGCTGTGTGATGGGAGGCGCCAAAATGTCGGCGCATTCCTTCAGCAGCTTGGTGGGAATGATGTCATTGGGTGCTGTGCTGTTCCGCAACGCACCAATGATATTTTTGGTGGTATCGATGGAGATGGATTCCAGAGTGAACTTAGTTGATTGTAGAAGGTTTCTGTTGGTGTTTTGTAGTTGATTGAAGAGGGGGCTGAGGGGGGTATTATTTTGCAGAATACTTACCCGGATTCTTTCGATTTTGTCGATGAAGAAATCCGATAGTTCATTACAGAACTCTTGGGTGTCTGAATTGGGGACTTCAAGACATCCCGGATTCATGGTCTGGGTGACCATCTTGAATAGTTCTCGGGGGCGGTTCATGGCGCTGTTAATCGTCATAGAAAAATGATGTTTCTTTGCTTTGAAGATTTCTTTATGATATTGTGTTGTTATTGCCTTGTAGATGATGAGGTGATCTTCTGAAGGGCTTCTTTTCCAGGCGGCTTCCGCCCTTCTGCGCTCTTGCTTCAGTAGGGACAGCTGGTTGTTGAACCAGCCGGACTTTTTTTTCCGGATGCGGACTTTGCGTTTCGGTGCTACTAAGTCGGCTGATTGTAGCAGAGCTGCATTTATGGCATCCAGTGTATCTGAGGCTGTTAACTGAGGATGAATAGTTTCGATTCAGTTTCCCAAGGTAGATTTGAAGAGTTCTGAATGGAGCTTCTTCTGAGATCTAGCCCAGTGTATTGTCACCGGCTTGGGTGCTTTTATAACTGGTGGAATTTTGGAAATTATGAAACTAATTGCATGGTGGTCTGTCCATGGCAAAGGTTCATTTCCCAAAATGTTTATTTTCAGATTTTGTCTGAAAATTAGGTCGAGTGTGTGACCTGAAGCATGCGTGGGACCGCATATAAGTTGCTGTAGTCCTAATCCTTCCAGGTGATCGATGCAGGCATCCGCAATGGGATCCTGTGAGGAGTTGGCCCACAGATTGAAGTCCCCGAGCAGCAAAAGATGTTTGCTGTTAAGGGTATAAGTGAATATGAACTCCGTTAATGATGGTAGAAGCTGCGATTTTGGCCCAGGTGGCCTATAGCAGAGGAGAATGTGAACAGTCTCCTGGGGGTTAGTTTGAAGTTGAAGAGTAAGGGTTTCCATAAATGGAAGAGGATTTTGAAGGACCGGCTTAGTGATTGCAATATGAAACTTATGGATCACCGCCAGGCCTCCTCCTCTTTGCCCTATTCTGTTTTCCGTTATAATTCGATAATTTTCTGGCACCAATTCTCCAAGAATGGTGTTGCAGTCGTCTGAAAGCCAGCTTTCTGTGATAAAGATCGTTTTGTAGTAAGAAATCGTGGATTTCTGATCGGTGTTTTACTGCCGATCTTGTGTTGATCAAAGCACATGATATGTGCTTGAGCTGGGTTAAATGGTTGAAATTTTTGATGGTCGATCGTTGATCGAATCTCAAAAGTTGGTCTATTTTTAAGGCCTTTTTGGTGACGGCTGGTAATACTGTTGCGAATTGTCTCAGACCCCAAATCGTTTCTGCAGAGTATCGCAGTTTAACCATTGTTGCCAGTCACCGGGGGGGGGGGGGATTAATTGCAATAGAGGGAAGATTCGCTGAATCCTCTCGCTTGGCCTTGGTCCAGAGGAAGGCAAAAAACCCTGGCAGTGCTAAGCCAATTTGCTGCCGCAGGGAAAAAAATTCCTTCCTGATCCCTGAAAGGCGATCGGACGAAACCCTGGATCAAGTACTGTTTGGAATGGGGGGAAGGGTGTCACTGTAGCTGAGGAGTACCAAGATGGCCGCCGATCGGGCCACAGGCCTCAGGTTTGGGGGCTGTTTGGCTTGGTGGGTATGAGCTGGTTGTTAATCCAGGGGAGGATGGGATCCTCCAGGGATAGGGGGATGATCCCTGACAATTCCAGGAAAATTTCGAGGCTGTCAGTGCTCCTTTTTGCGGCGCACCGCTAGGCCGCGGCTGAAGCCGCGGTCTTTCCTAATTGCGGCGGCTGCGAATAAGGCCTGGTCTGGCGCGGATGCGGGAAAGAGCCGCAGATCGCCAGAAAAAAGCGCTGCTATGCGCGGCGGGTGGCCTGGGTGATTATGGGTGACTGATTGGGGTGCATGCGGCTCTAAGAGAAGGTAAACAGCCGCAATTTGGATCGCTGGAGTGGCTGTCCTGAAAAGGACGGTCACTAGCGATTCCTGGGGGTGGAAAGATGGCCCTGAAAGACAGGGTCTTACCTGAAGAGAGGAAGGAAGGAGCCGGTCCTATGGGCTGCAAGTTGATTCATGCAGCAAAGATTGTAGGAGCCTGCCTGTCTGCGGTGTCTAGCTGGCTATCTGTCTGGTCCCTGGAGAGAGCAGACTCGTCGGGAAGCGTCCTACTCCCTCACTGAACTGACACTGACTGATTATCCAGCTAAGCCTTGTCAGCTGTGATGAGCTTGGGTGTGTTCCTCTGGCTGCATACCCGACGCTGGTTTACGACGCAAACTCCCCCCAGCGGCGGCCGCGGTACTGCATCCTAAGATCCGACAGTGTAAAACTATTACACCTGTCGGATCTTAGGGATATCTATGCGTAACTGATTCTATGAATCAGTCGCATAGATAGAAACAGGGATATGACGGCGTATCAGCAGATACGCCGTCGTATCCCTTTTGTGGATCTGGCCCCCTGTTCCTACTCCTCCGGGACCTTTCTCTATCTCTAAGCATTGTCCCTGACAGATGGGGAACCTGCCCCTGACAGACATGGAACCTGTCCCTGCGCTAGCCACTCACATAAAACGTTCCAAGTTAAGGACCCAGAGTTTTAAATAGACTCTGCCTGGCTCAAGATAGCAACAATAATCACATGGGGTGCCAGCATCCAATCGCATTGCTTTTTAGTACTTTAACCACTTCAATACAGGGCATTTATACACCCTTTCTGCCCAGACCAATTTTCAGCTTTCAGCGCTCTCACACTTTGAATGACAATTACTCAGTGATGTTTACACTATACCCAAACAACATTTTTATCATTTATTCCTCACAAATAGAGCTTTCTTTTGGTGGTATTTAATCACCGCTGTTTTTTTAAAAAAATTTGCAATAAAACATTTTATTTTATTTCCTATTGTAAATAAGTAATTTTTCTTCATAAATGTGGGCCAAAATTTATACTGCTACATTTCTTTAGTAAAAAAAACCCAAATTAGTGTATATTATTTAGTCTCTGTTAAAGTTATAGAGTCTACAAGCTATGGTGCAAATCATTGAAAACTGATCACACTTTCTTTAGACCCTAACAAGCCAGGAAAGTACAAATACCCCCCAAATTACCCTAATTTTGGAAAGTAGACATTCCAAGGTATTTAGTATGAGGCATGGTGAGTTTTTTGAAGTTGTAATTCTTTCCCACAATCCTTGGGAAAATTAAAGGGGATGTAAAGGTTCGATTTTTATTTTCTAAATTGGTTCCTTTAACCCCCCCTGGCGGTATTCCCGAGTCTGACTCGGGGTTACATTTTTTTGCTGCGATCGGTAACCCTGAGTCAGACTCGGGCTCGCCTCACTGAATCCACAGGCATGGTTTACTTTCCTTGTTCCTGGATCCAGCGATGTCACCGCGCTGTGTGAGCGAGCGGGTGCTCGCTCGATTAACACAGTGCCTCTGTGTGCCGCCGATCTCCGTTCCCTGCGACGTTACGAAGCACTGGGCCGGAGAACGGCGCCAAATTCAAAAAGGTAAACAAACACCTTACATACAGTATACTGTAATCTTATAGATTACAGTACTGTATGTAAAAAATACACCCCCCTTGTCCCTAGTGGTCTGCCCAGTGCCCTACATGCCATTTTATATAATAAAAACGGTTCTTTCTGCCTGCAAACTGTAGATTGCTAATAGCAATCAAAAGTGTCCCTTTATGGCAAAAATGGTTTTAGAGCAGCTAGAAAACAGCGATAATAAATTATAATCACTTGCAGAATTGTGCGATAGCGATTTGTGGGGAAATTCGTCATAAAAAAATAGAAGTAATGACAGCGACAATTCTGCAACTGAGAAAATGTTAGTGATTTTGAGTTGATTACATTATTGAATAATTTGTATTATAATTATATTATTATTTGTTATATAATTATTTATAATTATTTATTATATTATAATTTATAATTTTGTTTTTAAAAAAAAATCATACCCGGGATGTCTACTAGACTCTTGTTTGGTCAGATTTAAGTGAGTTATTCCTAAGAATTACAGGCCTACAATATAAAACGTCAAATTTCTTTGCAAATAATGGTACCGCTTTCAGCACCTAAAATCTGAAATAATCATACTGCTAGGGAGGTTAAGCTAGTGCATTGTTGGTTAACTTACCCTTTCTTTCGATTTCCCTTCTGAATGTTTTTTTTCTTTGTTTGAATTTCTCACTTACTGCTTCTCCTCAGTAAGCTTTCCACCATCATCCTAGCGGTGGAAAGTAATTTAGAACAGCTTACTGAACACCTTACTGAGGAGGAACAGGAAGTGAGAAATTCAGACAAAGAAAACAAAGAAAAAAATACTTAGAAGGGAAATGGAAGGAAAAGTTACTTGAACCAACAATGCACTAGCTTAAAGTAACCTATTTAGAAAATAAAAAGGAACCTTTACAACCCCTTTAAGAATTGTATTTTTTACACAACATTATCATAACAAGTTATTTCTCTCACACAGCACATGCATACTTGCAATGACACCCCAAAATACATTTTGATACTCCTAGCGATACCACATGTGTGAGACTTTTATACAGTCTGGCCCAACGTCCAAGGCGTTCTAGGAGAATAAATTACACCTCTAATTTGATGACGACGTATCACACTTTTGAAGGCCCTGGAGCACCAGGACAATGGAAACGCAGACAAAATGACCCCATTTTGGAAAACTAACACCCCAATGTATAATCTATGAGGCATAATGAGTCTTTTGAACAGCTATTTTTTTCCAAAAGTTTTTGGAAAATGTGGAAAAATAACTAAAACGCATTTTCTTTACACAAAGTTGTCCATTTATAAGATATTTCCAACTCATAGCATGTACATAGCAAAAATTACACCCCAAAATACATTCTGCTACTCCTCTTGAGTATAGCAATACCACATGTGTGAGACCTTTACTAAGCCTGGCCACATACAGAGGACAAATATTGAAGTAGCACCTTTAGGCATTCTCATTTCTCAACCACCTATTACACTTTTGAAGACCCTGGAGCTGCAGGACAATGGAAATGCCCACCAAATTACCCTATTTTGGAAAGCTAACACCCCAATGTATAATCTATGAGGCATAATGAGTCTTCTGAACGGTTCATTTTTTTCCAGACGTTTTTGGAAAATGTGGGAAAAAAATGAAAACACATTTTTTATACACAAAGTTGTCCATTTATAAGATATTTCCAACACATAGCATGTACATAGCAAAAAAAACACACCCCAAAATACATTCTGAAACTCTTCCTGAGCATGGCGATATCACATGTGTGGGACTTTTAC
This sequence comes from Rana temporaria, assembly GCF_905171775.1. Taxonomy (NCBI): domain Eukaryota; kingdom Metazoa; phylum Chordata; class Amphibia; order Anura; family Ranidae; genus Rana; species Rana temporaria. Next base: position 116,696,812 of record NC_053490.1, on the reverse strand, counting down.
ACAGCCTGGTCACATACAGAGGCCACACATTGAAGTAGCACCTCTAGGCATTCTAGGAGCATAAATTACACACATAAATTCCTGCCAACCTATCACATTGTTGAAGGTCCTTCATATTTCTAACACATAGCGTGTACTGTACGTACCAATTACAAACCAAGATACATTCTGCTGAGCAAAGGGTAAAGAAAAGATTACCTGCGGTTTTAGTAGTCCATAGTCAGTACAGGTAGAGATGTTGTCAGCACAGCCAAAGCATCGGTCAAGGTAGCAGGCAGGGATGTGGTCAGCAGGAGCGAAAGGATCATCCATGCAGCAAGCAGGAATACTGTCCAGAGTTAGTACAGGCAGCAGGCAGAGATATGATCAGTACAGCCAAAGTTTTGGTCCAGGCAACAGACATATGGTCCATAAAGTCCTGGGTCAGTGCAGGCAAAGATATTTTCAGCACAGCCAAAGTATTTGTCCAGGCAGCAGGCAGGACCATCAAGCTTAAGACCTCAGTCAGGAAAGAATGGGGACAGGGGTAGAGGCTTCTCCCACCCAAATCACTTTAAAGCTTGCGGACTCCAGACCCTCTTCTGGGAATAACAAAACAAAGAGAAAAACAAAAACAGTTTTTCTCAACTCAGAACACTCTTATGGAGCCCCGCAGATATGTGAGACCCTTGTGAAGCAAGGTGAAAGATCAGTCCAAGGGGCAGGCAAAAACATGGTCAACAGGCCAAGGTCAGTGCAGGTAAAAGGCAGAAATAGATGGTAGGCAGAGGCATAGTCGAAAGTTCAGGGTCAGTTCACATGAAAGGCAGAAACATGGCAGAAAAACAATGCAGATGGTAGGCAGAGGCGTAGTTGATAAACAGGCTAGGATCAGTTCACATGAAAGACAATGATATGGTTGGTTGAGGCACCAGGGAAATATTCAGGACAGAAATTTAAAAATGGGGAAATAGCAGTCTATTAGAAATATGGGATAATAGTTTACTAGAGTGTGATAGCGTCTGGAGCATTCTCTGATGCAAAGGCCAGGTTGGGAGGGACAATGGAAACTGGTGTCTTTCCTAACTCCTCTTTTGCTACACACCCAACATTTTTTTTGGTGTCTTTTTCCGGTTGCTGATGGTGGAATATTGTCAGGAAAATGGTGCTCATGCAGTCTGCTGACACAATCGAAGTTAATGTTTTTGGGGGATCCTTGTTAATAGATCATGGCAGTGACAGTGTCTTTAATACATTTAAAAAACGTATTGGGTGTTTCCGTAGATTTTTGATATTTATACATGGCCTAATGAAAAAAGTAAATTGCGACTTTTTTATACTAGAAGAGGGACTTTAGTGTTGATAGATACGGCTGCAACATTTGATCATTTATTTATTGTACTCGTGAATACAGGAAGGCTTTGGAATGGGACCGCATCTTCTGCAAAGTTCCACCAAGGTGTCTTAATGGATGCTGAACATGATGCATACATCTTTCCTATCCCTCCACTTCACAGCCAACACTTCCTCGTTCCTCAAGCTTTCAATTTCCCCCTTAGTAGCCTTGTGGTGACTAGATGCTATGGGAAGCCCTTTCTGTTTTTTCTTGTTGTAGCAGGCCAAAGTATTCTACAGGTATAGGTGAAAAGGGGCAAACTAATATAATAATGTGTCAAAAGTGTCCGATTTGTCTGCCGCAATATCACAGTCCTGAAAAAAATTGGTGATCGGCGTCATTACTAGAAAAAATTAATAATAATAAAAATGCCATAAATCTATCCCCTATTTTTTAGACACTATGGGCTAGATTACGATACCTTTATGCGGGCATAGCGTATCTCCTATATGCTACACCACTGTAACTTTGAGAGGCGAGTATGGTATTCAGAAAGATTTTGCGGCCGAAGTTACGGCAGCGTAGCGTATTAGGGCCGGCCTAAGCCCGCCTAATTCAAATGTTGAAGCTGTGGGCGTGTTTTATGTAAATTAAGTGTGACCCCACGTAAATTACGTTTCTAACGAACGGGGCATGCGCCGTCCGTGAACGTATCCCAGTGTGCATGCTCCAAATCACGTCACAAATAGTCAATGCTTTCGACGTGAACGTAACCTACGCCCAGCCCCATTCACAGACGACTTACGCAAACGACATAAAACTTGAAAAATTCAACGCGGTTCCGACATCCATACTTAACATTGGCTGCGCCATGTTTTTGGTGGTTTATCTTTACGCCTGAAAACGCCTTATGTAAACAGCATATCTTTACTGCGACGGGCAAGCGTACGTTCGTGAATAGGCGTATCTTGCTGATTTACATATTCTAGGCGTAAATCAGCGTACACGCCCCTAGCGGCCAGCGTAAATAGGCAGTTAAGATACAACGGCGTAGGAGACTTACGCCGGCCGTATCTTAGCAACATTTAAGCGTATCTCAGTTTGAGCATACGCTTAAAGTTGCGACGGCGCGGATTCGGACTTACGACGGCGTATCTACTGATACGCCCGTCGTAAAAGTCTATATGAATCTGGCCCTATAACTTTTGTGCAAACCAATCAATATACGCTTATTGCGATTTTTTTTACCAAAAATGTGTAGAATTTTTTTTTAAATTGGGATATTTATCATAGCAAAAATAAGAGATATTGGGGTTATTTACGAAAGGCAAATCCACTTTGCACTACAAATGCAAACTACAAATACAAAGTGCACTTGAAATTGCACTGAAAGTACACTTGGAATAGCAGTCTCTGTAGATCCGAGGGGGACATGCAAGGAAAATAAAAAACAGCATTTTAGCTTGCACATGATTGGATGGTTAAAATCAGCAGAGCTTCCCCTCATTTCAGATCTACCTCTCAGATTTACAGCGACTGTACTTCCAAGTGCAATTTCAAGTGCACTTTGCATTTGTAGTGCAAAGTGGATTTGCCTTTCGTAAATAACTCCCACTGTGTTTGTTTCTAAATTGTCGCTCTTATTTTATTTATAGCACAACAAAATTAAAACCGCAGAGGTGATCAAACATCACAATTTTTTTTATAATTGATCAAAGTCGAGATGATTTTGGGGGAGGGGGGGCACTGCGAGTTATCACTGAAATGCAGGAAGCACATTATAATGTCATAGAGGGACCTGGACATGACAGATGAAAAAATTGGCATGTGTTGGATTGCGGTTGATAGACCAATATGAATGCACGTAATTCTTGAATCTATGAATTGATAGGCAAAAATGATGGTTTGGTCCACGATGCCTTGAACTAGTTCATCAGGGAAAAAAAATAAAAATAAATCCATTTTTAGAGAAACCTTTGGTGTTGCCCTGCACACCTGGCTGTGCTGTGATAGGGGGAGTGTGGCTTACCCTGTGCAAGAAGGCAGCCACAATGGGTTGTCAGAAAAAAAGTTGGAAAAAGGATCACCCGTCTTCTAAAAATGAGTTGTAAACTCAATCAGGTGTTGCTAATCACCTTCTCAATGACACACAAAGCCATTTGACTTGCAACTGTGATCAGCTAGGGTCATTTTGATTAGCTCACAATGAAAAGAGCTTTCCTGGAGCATTTCAGTCCATGCTAGTGCAACTGAAACTATGGGTGGCAAGACACTGTCAAAAGATTTCCGGAATAAAGTTGTGGACAGGCACAAGTCAGGAGATGGATATTAAACAAAAATTCAAAGGCTTTATCAATGCCTAGAAGCACAGTAAAGTCTATTATGAAAAAGTAGAAGGTTTTTGGTACAACACCGACCCTAAAAACTGGATGAAAAAGCCAAGAGGAAACTGGTCAGAGTGGCTACCAAGAAGTCTATAGCAACTCTGAAGCAGTTGCAGGAATTTATGACAAAGAGTGGTCATTGTGTGCATGTGACAACAATATCACAAATTCTCCACAATTGTGGCTTGTATGCGAAGGTTGCAAGAAAAAAGCTACTCCTCAAGAAAGGCCACATACAGTCTCAACCAAGCTTTGCCAAAACCTTGAAGATTCTGAGGCCACATGGAAAAGGGTGTTCTGGTCAGATGAGACTATGTCATCACTGAAGGGTCTGGTATGGATTTTGAGGGGGGCCCTACGCTATTTTTTTTTATTTGGCACAGGGTTCCCCTTAATATCCATACCGGACCTGAAGGGCCTGATAATGGAATTTGGGGGGACCCCCATGCATTTTTTTTGCTTCTGCTTTAATATTCATACCAGACCCAAAGGGCCTGGTAATGGACTGGGGCGGGGGAACCAATGCCATTTTCTTAAATTACTTTTATCTGTATTGCCAGGACCCGACAATTCATTATAGCCGCGAGTAGTTTTAAATTTTGTGCAAGGACTGTTATAAACATGCGCTACTTTACAGGCATACTATAGACACTCCCCAGGTACAAAATTTAAAGGAATATTTCCTTTTTTTGTTTCACTTTAAGCATTATTAAAATTACTGCTCCGAAAAAAACTGCCTTTTTAACTGATACATGTCCCCTGGGGCAGGATCCACGTCCCCAAACACTTTTTATGACAATAACTTGCATATTAACCTTTAAACTGAGCACTTTTGATTTTTCATGTTTGTGCCCCATAGACTTTAACGGTGTTCGCGTGTTTGAACAAATGTTTTGCCTGTTCGCATGTTCTGGTGCGAACCGAACCGGTGGGTGTTCGACTCATCCCTAGTGTATATCCAATACAGCTCACCATCTAAATAACACCTTTCCTACAGTAAAGCATGGAGGTGGTAATATCCTGTTATGGGGGTGTTTCTCTGCAGGAGGGACTGTAGCACTTGTCAGGATAGAAGAACAAATGGATGGGGAAAAATACCATCAAATTCTTGAGGAAAATCTGCTGCTCTCTGTCAGAAAGTTGTCAATGGGAAGAAGGTTTATCGTCCAACATGACAATGACCCAAAGCACACAGCAAAAATGACCACACAGTGGCTGAAAGAGAATAAAGATGAATGTCCTTCCATTACCTAGTCAGAGCCCAGACGTAAACCCTATTAAAAATCTGTGGAATAACTTGAAGACTGCAGTCCACAAACGGCCACAACGGGTGATCCTTTTTCCAACAGTGATTCTGTTTTTTTTTCTTACATGCTTGTGTTATATCGTTCACTTGAATGTTATAAGTTGCACTAAACATGGCTGGATAAAACAAAAACTGTGTCTTTCTTGAGCTGACAGACGGAACCCCTGGCGTAAGAGGGGCCTTATACAACCAAAACAGGGTTACCAACCAGTCTCCTACAATGTATAAAGTTACCCCTCAGTAATCCTCAATCACTTTATGTTGCACTTCAGTTTTTGGCATTGCTTTTCACTGATGTCGGGGAGGGGGGTGGGCCAGGCAATGGAATTGACATATTAGGAAGCTGTCAATTGCAGCCAAACCATCCACTTCACACACACTCTGCTTTCCCTGCCCTCCTGCTATCTATGCACCGGGCCCCCAGCAACTTGATTGCACACCACTGCTAACTAGACATGTGCATTCGTTTTCGTTAGAATGCATTTTCATCTGAAAATCATTTTTTTTCGTTATCGTTTTAACAAACGATAACGAAAGTGCAAGGATTGAAAACCGAAAGATCCGACATAAAAAATGCTTTATTTTCGTTTTCGTTGCGGTAAAAATTCGATATAGAGAGATTCGACATTATAGGGAAAAGATTCGACATCATAGAGAAAAGATTCGACATTATAGAGAAAAGATTCGACACTATAGAAATAATAGATTCGACATTACAGAGAATAGATTTTGATTTATGAGAAAATAGATTCGACATTATTACTAGTCATACAACATTAGAATTCTTGTAGGCGGAATATTCGAACGGAAATGTACGATTCGACGTAAAGATTCGGTGTTCCGTCGAATATTTTTTGGACCATTAGACAGAAACCAACAAAGATTCGACGTTCCGTCGAATATTCTTTTGACCATTCGACAGAAACCAAGTATTATTGGATTTTCGGACGAAAGCTATTCCCCAACGAAAAACAAAATAAATCAAAACGATTTTCGGGAGTAACTAAATAAATGTATTTTCCAAATGAAAACGGAAAAACGAAACAAAATATTCCAGTCTGCACATGTCTACTGCTAACCCCTAGTGTATAATGGTTGTATGTGTAAGGGTTGTACACATACAATACACATCATAGAACTCTGCCTCCTAGTTACTAGGAGATGTTATGGCACAAGACCCCCCAATAGGTACTGTTTACTTCATTTTTCGGGAACATATTTAGAGCCCATAGGGGATTTTCCTTGTACCACTGCAAGCCAGTCTATCCCTGTTGATAGGCTCCTCCACTCTCCCTTTTAGAAATTTAGCCTTAGTACCAGAACTTGTTCTAGTACCAGAGCTTGATGTAGGTAACACTATGTAGAATTTGTTTTCATGCATTACATATTGCATACAATTGTATCTTTATTATTTGGATTATTAGGAGAATGTGAAGAACGTGGGCATACTGGTGCACACCCAGACACATCAGGCCTCATGTGGATGTTCTCCCAGAGCCCAGAGCTCTTATATGGGCCGTTGTGTCTATAGATACACTGTTATGTCTGTAATATCACCTCATGATTTGTTTTTTGTGGCACAGATGAATATGATAGACAGTTGGCTCTATTTATCTCTAACTGCTAAGTTAGTTATATTAGCAAAGTAAAGAAAGTGAATCAGACCAACACATATACATATGACAATTTCATGATGTGTACTGCTTTTACTGTAATTAGGCAACCAACATAAACCTTTGAACATGTCCATATACAGATTTGAATGTCAGTAACAATTCATTGATATTGATTAGCAGGCATTGTGAACCTGCAAACTCCTCATTTTAATCACAATGGCAGATTTATGGGATCAAACAATCCAATTCCATTAAACTGCTGTTCCAGGAATGACCTTTCTCCTTGTTATTGTGGTAGTGTATGCCTGAGTCCTGCCAACCAGAGATGTTTACCAATGTGCTTGTCTATCCACTAAACATATAAACACAGACTTTACTCAATGATCCTGATTTACTAAAAGGAGACGCACAAGAGCAGTGAGAAATGGCCAGAAAGACTATAGTCATGCTTGTGATGCAAGTTTTTATGAGTCTGCAGATCTTCATGCACCCAATATTGCATATCATTAAACAATCTGGTAAAGCATACGGTCTTTATTAATGTATATGTTGCAGTTCCCATTTCCAGTAAGCATTGCCCATCCAGAGGATGCAGTTTTCTTGATTTATTTACATATATGTTGTATTAAAGGCTAACTGTCTTTTTCACCATGTTACATTATACGAATATGTGGATCGCGCTGACTTACAAATATATATATATATATGTGTACCACTTGCTTCTTCCTTGTTGTGCCAACAATGTATAAAATGAAATATAATAAATAAATAAAATTGCCAAATATTATGAGCCGATTGCTCTGTATATGTGACTGGCGTAATCGCCTCCTATTTGAGTGTTACTACAAAAATATACATTCCATAGGTGTTTTAATTAAAGTGCATATGCCAAAGATACAAAGTGCCTGTGCCAGATAATATAAATGCAAATTCAAATCAATATAATACTGGTGCAATGAATAAATACTTATTCCAAAATGTAAATACCTATACAAAACATATTATTACTTTATAAAAAAAAATGTACACATCTATTATGTGCTATTCTTCCATTCTTAAAGTCCATATAGCAAAGAAACTGCCAGAAAGAAAATGTATACTGTAAGTCCTCAGTGCGTGATCACTTTCTTCAAATAGTGACTTTTTGCCCGTGATTCTGTGCTGCTACTTTTCACAACAAATGTGACTGACCCACCACCTGTAGCAATGGCCACTCACCAGATAGATTTAAATGATGTGCCTTTGGTTCATTTGGGTCTGGATAACCATTCCTTATGATAGATCCATCTGCGATCCTTCCCTGCGTTCTATGTGAATCCTTAGCTCTATAGTTGCTCATAGGATATATAAACGGCCAACATAGTGTAGTATTTTAACCACTTAAGACCCGGACCTTTAGGCAGCTAAAGGACCCGGCCAGGTTTTGCGATTCGGCACTGCTTCGCTTTAACAGACAATTGCGCTGTTGTGCGACGTGGCTCCCAAACAAAATTGGCGTCCTTTTTTTCCCACAAATAGAGCTTTCTTTTGGTGGTATTTGATCACCTCTGCGATTTTAATTTTTTGGGCTATAAACAAAAATAGAGCGACAATCTTGAAAAAAATTCAATATTTTTTACTTTTTGCTATAATAAATATCCCCCAAAAATATATAAAAAACATTTTTTTCCTCAGTTTAGGCCCATACGTATTCTTCTACTTATTTTTGGTAAAACAAAACGCAATAAGCGTTTATCGGTTGGTTTGCGCAAAATTTATAGCGTTTACAAAATAGGGGATAGTTTTATTGCATTTTTATTTAAAAAAATGTTTTACTACTAATGGCGGCGATCAACATTTGTTTTCGTGACTGCGACATTATGGCGGACACTTCGGACAATTTTGACACATTTTTGGGACCATTGTCATTTTCACAGAAAAAAATGCATTTAAAATGCATTGTTTACTGTGAAAATTACAATTGCAGTTTGAGAGTTAACCACAAGGGGGCGCTGATGGGTTTATGTGTGACCTCATGTGTGTTTACAACTGTAGGGGGGTGTGGCTGTAGGTGTGACGCCATTAATTGTGTATCCCTATAAAACGGATCACACGATCGATGACGCCGCCACAGTGAAGAACGAGAAAGCTGTGTTTACACACAGCTCTCCCCGTTCTTCAGCTCCGAGGACCGATCGTGGGACTCCAGTGGCGATCGGGTCCGCGGGTCCCGGTCACGGAGCTTCGGACCGGATCATGGGCGCATGCCGCAGGTTGGGTACTAGCACAGGACGTACCTATACGTGCATGTGCCCAGCCATGCCATTCTGCCGACGTAAATGTGCAGGAGGCGGACCTTAAGTGGTTAAAGTCAATTTATTCAAAGATTAACCCTCCTGGCGGTATCCCCGAGCGTGACTCGGGGGTTGATTTTTTAGGCTGAGATCGGTAACCCCGAGTCACGCTCGGGGTAGCTGTGCAGAGCCTGCAGCGCGCGCTGGCTTACCTTCTCCTGGATCCAGCGATGTCACCGCGCTGTGTGAGCAAGCGGGACCTCGCTCGATTCACACAGCGTCCTCCTGTGCCGTCGATCTCCGTTCCCTGCGACGTTACGATGCACGGGAGCGGAGATCGGCGCCAAATTCAAAAACGTAAACAAACACTATACATACAGTATACTGTAATCTTATAGATTACATTACTGTATGTAAAAAATACACACCCCCCTTGTCCCTAGTGGTCTGTCCTGTGTCATGCATGTTCTTTTATATAATAAAAACCTTTCTTTCTGCCATGTTTTTTCTGAAAGAATCATACCGCCAGGGAGGTTAAAAAAATACCATAAAACTCACATTTACATGTGCCTATTAGCCGTCACTAAGCACATCCAGCCGTGTGTAGAGATATGTCTGGTTCGCATGTGTGCCCCTGTGATTCTTTACCGCTAGCGTGCGTTCCAGACCTTGTATCGTATGACCGTAAGTGACGATCGTGTTAATTCCCAGCAGCCTCTACGTGTTTCACATCATTTACTGCGTCATCAGGAAGCTTCAGACATATCTCTACAGTGTCTGTGCCTTAAGTACCCTCTCCAAGAATGCACAGCGGCGGGGACCACGCCTGCTGAGCTGCTTCTGGGAAAAAATACTCAATGCACCCAACCCATTGTGTTTCCAACCTTGACCTGTGGTGACAGCGACACCCACAGTCAAGTGAAAAATGTGCAACGCAGCTGAACTGGAACAGAAACCAATAATTTGGCATAATCATTCTGAGCTAAACTACAGCTCAGATAACTTAAATTTACAAATAGCGCCTGCCCAACAGGAGCAGGGTGCTACACAATATTTTAAAAATAAATTTCCAGATAATATTATTATTAATTTTCATTTATTTTTTATATTAAATATAACCTGTTTCAAAAACACGTTAGATCCGTAACAGCAGCAAAGCTTTTTTTCATGACTTTATTGCATGTGATAGTTTTGTAGACACATAGGGCCAGATCCACAGACGAAGTACGCCGGCATATCTACTGATACGCCGGCGTACTTTCAAATTTCCTGCGTCGTATCTTTAGTTTGAATCCTCAAACCAAGATACCACTGCATCTGTGTAAGATCCGACAGGCGTACGGCTTTGTACGCCTTCGTACGCCTTCGGATCTTAGATGCAATACTTCGGCGCCCGCTGGGTGGAGTTTGCGTCGTTTTCTGCGTCGGGTATGCAAATTAGCGATTTACGACGATCCACGAACGTACGCGCGGCCGTCGCATTTTCTAACGTCGTCTGTAGTCGGCTTTTTCCAGGATATAGTTAAAGCTGGTATTTTGCGGCGTATAGATAGACTTGCCATATTAAGTATGGCCGTCGTTCCCGCGTCGAAATTTGAATTTTTTTTATTTTTTGCGTAAGTCGTCCGTGAATAGGGATGGACGTAACTCACGTCTAAGTTAAAAAAATGACGTCCTAGCTATGTCATTTAGCGCAATGCACGGCGGGAAATTTCGGGACGACGCATGCGCAGTTCATTTGGCGCGGACCAGCCCCCAACCCGCCCAATTTGAAATCCGCCACCAGAAATACACTACGCCGCCGTAACTTACGGCGCAAACTCTCTGAGGATTCGAATATACGCCGGGTAAGGTACGGCGGCGTAGTGTATCTCTGATACGCTGCGCCGATCGAAATGTATGTGGATCTGTCCCAAAAAGCCTTTGCGATCTTCTCCCTTTTACGTTTACTGCAAATTGTAAATATCTAAGCACCAGATGAGAGTCATACTCAATCTTCTGCATGTACAACTTGATTTTATGGACGTTTTCTGACACATTTCATCTTGACTGGAGTTCAGTCTTAGCCATTTACAATTGTCCGGCACTATTAGAGTTTACATTGAACCAACACAAACATAAACAACATTGGTATTTTCTACAGAAGTGAGTCAGGCAATATGCAGAAGAAGAATAGTGCATTCCATGTTATCAGTATGTAACTATTAAGAGAGTGCATAATGCATTAGGAATGAAATATTAAAGCGGGAGTTCACCCAAAAAGTAAATTTTTAACCTTAGATTGATGCTCATTTTGTCAAGGGGAATCGGGTGTTTTTTTTTAAATCGAAGCAGTACTTACCGTTTTAGAGAGCGATCTTCTCCGCCGCTTCCGGGTATGGGCTGCGGGACTAGGCGTTCCTATTTGATTGACAGGCTTCCGACAGGCTTCCGTTGGTCGCATACATCGCGTCACGATTTTCCGAAAGTAGCCGAACGTTAGTGCGCAGGCGCCATATAGAGCCGCACCGACGTTCAGCTTCTTTCGGCTACTCGTGACGCGATGTATGCGACCGTCGGAAGCCTGTCAATCAAATAGGAATGCCCAGTCCCGAAGATTATACCCGGAAGCGGCGGAGAAGATCCATCTCTAAAACGGTAAGTACTGCTTCGATTTTTAAAAAAAACACCCGATTCCCCTAGACAAAATGAGCCTCAATCTAATGTTAAAAAAAAAATTTCGGATGAACTCCCGCTTTAAGTTTACACAGCAGAAACAAGAAATGGAAAATATATTTAACTTATCCTGAGGTTAAAGGAAAGTAACCATGATGATTCAGAGAACATTTCCAACAATTTATCAGTATTGACAATATAGGAAGAATTAGGAATTTTGAAGAGGTGATGAAGGTTATCAGCCAGAATGTAGATTAACTAAAACAGTGTGGACAGTTTTGAGTCCAAGATCTTCTAACTACAAGAGTGATAAAATGTTCATTCATTGGGAACATATGTAACATTTATGGAGCAGATCAAAGAGCCTTGCAGGGTTTATATAGCAATGTGGGGCCAGCTTAAGGCCAGGGCATCTGCTACTCTCCATGGGGTTTCCATTAAACAGAAAGAATGTGGGCCACCATTGGCTAGATTCTGTAACTCTTTCACTGCTGATTAAGCCTAATACACATCTTTTTATGCTTTGCGCACAGGGCTCTTCTCTCCATGAAAAGGTTACTATGCTTTGTTGAGGGACATACTGAATGTCAAATAAACATGCTACACTCATGCCAACTAAACACATCAAAATAAAACTTAAAATGACCGACTTACCTTTTGATTTGCAATCCAATTATTATAACATAATTTATTTCAAACTGGAGTTTCTTCCTCTGAAGTATCAGCAATCAAGTGTGAACAAAAGCAGCTTATTTAACCTGTTGTGATGGCTCTCAGCTTTGTTCCCAAAGCCTTCTGTTTTTAATGAATGGTCATGCTGCGAGTATCATTAACCTCAATCTAGTCCACAGCTGAATAACAGAGATTGTACCGAGGAATGTTCAGTGTGATTATCCCCCCAAAAAATTGTTTTTTGTAAGTTACAAAATAGAAACAAAAAGAAAAATCTTTCTGGATAGAATAACTAAACACTAAAATCTGGAAATATGGATTGATACAAAAGGTATGTTTTTGAACAGGGTGAAAGTGACACTAAAAAGTTTTTTAGGCCACAATGGAATCGGATAGCATGGGTGTTCACACCCATGCCATGCAATTCCTGTAACATTTGACAGTTTGCACTGCGATCTGTGAATCGATCTGGGGGTCTCATTAACTTTCTATTGACACCCATAGCGGTTTGCAGAGGGCATGCGATGCTGGAACCCGCACAGAATGGTTACCGCATCACATATGTGTGAACCCAGCCTTAAAGTGGTTCTGAAGCCTAAACATTTTGTTACCTTGTAGCATTCCCTGCATTAAGGTAAAAAATGTTTAGCTAGCAGTATGCCCCCTCATCCCCTCTTATTCTTACAACTCCATCAAGTGTTGTGTCTCTGTAGTGGCTCTCCCTGCTCTCACAGGCTTTGCTGAAGCCATTGGCTCCATGCTGCCAGTCAAATCCTGTGATGAGGGGGAGGGGCCAAGTCACAGTGTCTGTGTCTTGGACACAGGGGGTGATCACACTGACAGAGTAGCAGGATGCATTTTGGCAGTATTTCCCCAGGAACCTCTCTAGTGGCATAGAGCAGGCTCCTAAAAATTGTGGGAAAAACAGTCCAGCATCAAGACATTGTAACATTTTGCACCTCGCTGGGTCAATTAACATTAGGGCATGAGCACAGAAAGGAAAACAGGTACAAGCACCTGCCTGCAACCGGCTCTTTGCTCTTCCCCGCCAGGGCTCACTGGAGCATGGTCAATGATCAGAGCAGGCACTGCGCATGTACACAGAAACAGAGAGCCATGGTGTTTATGATGGCATTTAGACAAGGTCATATCAGACAGATTGGGTGATACAGGAAACAGATATGTGAACAAGTATCAAAGAATGCTGAAAACTAACAGAGAGCAACAGGGTTCCTCTTTCTCAGGCACATCCAGAATTTATTCAGTAGAGCAGGTATTTTCTGACTAAATACATAATTATCATGCTGGAGTGTACCGGCTCTGCAGTACTCCATGTTTTTCAGTTGAATGCACAGGTGCATGATTAGGAACACCTTTCCTGGATTCCAGCAATAAGATCTGGCAATAAGGACCGACTCTGTCCCTAGGAAGTAAGAACTATGGTTTCTCACATAGATTTAATTTAAGAATTCTGGTCAGAAAAGGAAAAATAGTTTGATGTGTGCCACCAAATTAACATATAGATGTTTAATTAATCAACCTCAAATGATATATATATATATATATATATATATATATATATATATATATATATATATATATATATATATATATATATATATATATATAATAATTTGTATTTGTATTATTATTATACTAGCTTTATATAGTGCCACCAGTGCTTGAGGCCATATAACACAGCTACAATACAATTCAATATAGGAGGAATCCAAGGGACCTGCTTGTTGGTGCTTTTAATCTAGAAGGGGGAGTCAAGTGATACAAAAGTTAGTAACTGTGGGGGATGACATGATGGAGAAAAGAAAAGTACAGTTGTTAGGCAGAGAAGAGAAAAGAGATTAAAGAGATTGCCTAAAAGTGGATAGAGTAAGCGATAATCAGACAGATTGGGGTAGGGATTTCCAAAGGATGGGAGAGGCTTGGGAGAAGTCCTGGAGGTGAATTTGGGATAGCTTATGTAAAGGTAAGCCAATGAGCAGGGAGTTGCAGTAGTCGAGGCGAGAGACAACCAGGGAGTGGATTAGGAGCTTTGTGGTGTCATTGGTTAGGAAGGGGTGTATTTTGGAGATGTTGTGGAGGTTGAGGTGGCAGGCTTTGGAAAGTGATTGGATGTGGAAAGGAGAGTTCAGAGTCCAGGACTACACCTTGCACCCTGGCATGAGGCGATGGGTTGATGGTTATGTCATTGATCTTACAGAGAAGTCAGGGAAAGGGGTACATGGGGGGGGGTATTATGAGCTTGGTTTTGGACAGGTTGAGTTTGAGGAAGTGGTGTGACATTCAGACTGATATGTCAGTTGGTAAATTAGTGATGCGTGAGGAGACTGATGTTGTAAGCTGAGGGGTAGAGAAATAGATTTGGGTGTTGTCAGTGTAGACATTATATTGAAAGCCATAGGAGGCTTGACCCAGGGATGAGGTATAGAATGAGAATAGGAGAAATCCAAGAAGAGAACCTTGGGGGACCCCAACATAGAAAGAAAGAGGAGAGGAGGAAGTAGAATTGTAAGTGACACTGAAGATGCAGTAAGAGAGGTAGGATGAGAGGCAGTGAAGAGCACAGTCAGGGAGACCAAATAAGCCATGTTTTTTGAAGAGGAGGGGGTGGTCAACCGTACGAAAGCCCCAGAAGTAGGAGTACAGAATAGTGTGCATTGGTTTTTGCTGTTGGTAAATTGTTTGTGAGTTTTTGGAGAGCAGTTTCTGTGGAGTGTTGAGGGTGAAATCTAGACTCAATGGGATCAGGAAAGGTATTCTTAATGAGCTGGTCACTCAGTTGGTTGTTGACCAGGTGTTCAATGAGTTTGGAGGAAAAGGGGAGCAAGGAGATAGGTAGGCATAGGTTGTCAAGATTCTTGGGGTTCAAGGAAGGCGGATTACTAGTGCATGTTTTAAAGAGTTGGGGAGGATGCCAGAGGAGAGGGAGAGATTACAGATGTGGGTAGGATAGAGTCAGAGCATGACTGCTGTATTTGAGAGGGAAAATGGTTAGGTGGGCATCTGATATGTTTTTTTCTTTTATATATATATATATATATATATATATATATATATTATTATTATTATTATTATTACCTTCCGTTGTTATCTTTTCAGCCCTTCTGTGTTTCCTGATAAACTAACAAGCAGTTTCTTGTTTATCCTCAGCAACAACAATTCTTTGCATATACTGTATTCCATTGTACTTTTATATTTTTTGTACTGAATAAAATTCATATATTTTTTATACGTTTTTGTTTGTGGTCACTTTCAAAGTCCCACCCTTAGGGGGTCATTCTTGTTTTTTCATTATTAATAGGGATGTGGTGACCTAAAAACTTACACAAATTTGTGAATGCCAGGTTTTTTCTTCTATAAACTAGCAAGAAGACCTAGGAAATAATTTAATTTGCATTGATTTTTCCCTACTCTTAAAGGCCTTGTGCCAAGGATAATACACAGCTTTTGCTTAGACTATTATTTGACAAATAATGCCAGAAACGAATTGGAGTCTCACAATGCAATAATATCCAAGCTGCCTGATGACTCTATGGGGTTAATTTACTAAAACTGGAGAGTGCAAAATCTGGTGCAACTGTGCATGATAGCCAATCAGCTTCCAGGTTGTATTGTCAAAGCTTAATTGAACAAGCTGAAGTTAGAAGCTGATTGGTTACCATGCACAGCTGCACCAGATTTTGCACTCTTCGGTTTTAGTAAATCAACCCTACTGTTTTGTGTATCCTGTGACTCTTAAAACAAATGTTTTGGATTGCAGAAGCACTCTCTTTAGATCTTTTACACCTTATATCAGAAGAGACACAAGGAACGACATTGGTGTCCACAGGGCCTCACTTGACCCAGTTTAACGAAACAAAATAAATAAAAACGAATTTAGGGAGTAACAAAAATGAAACTCCAAAACGAAATATATAAGTGTGCACATGTCTATTTTTTTTTGCACCACGTGGTCCTTCAAGGGGATCCTTGTGTGGAATATTTTGGTCCCCGGCCACCCCACAGAGGCACCAGTGACTCCTCCAGTCTTGGTACAGTGTCATTTTTCTGTACATCTTTGATGTCCTACATGCGCTGTTCATCAAGATGAATGTAGTTGTAAAGAAGACCTTCTCTATATAAACACCCTCCAAGAAAGGATTGAGGGGGCACTCTCTACGTCTAGAGGAAAAGAGATTTCATCTCCAAATACGGAAAGGTTTCTTCACAGTAAGAGCTGAGAAAATGTGGAATAGACTCCCTCCAGACGTGGTTCTGGCCAGCTCAGTCGATTGCTTTAAGAAAGGCCTGGATACTTTCCTAAATGTACAGAATATAACTGAGTACTGACATTTATAGGTAAAGTTGATCCAGGGTAAATCCGATTGCCTCACAGGGGATCAGGAAGGATTTTTTTCCACTGCTGTAGCAAACTGGATCATGCTCTGCTGGGGTTTTTTGCCTTCCTCTGGATCAACTGTGGGTATGGAGTTGGGTGTATGGGATTGTATTGTGTTTTTTATTTTGTTTGTTTATTTATTTATTTTTGTGGTTGAACTGGATGGACTTGTGTCTTTTTTCAACCTGACTAACTATGTAACTATGTAACTATGAGCTCTTCCTGAAATGCGTTGAGTATACAGAGAAAACAGTGTCACAGCATCATGTACATTTTGTCATACCAGCTGTTTTCATCATTGATGATTTGTTATTATTAGATTGGTGATGTAGACACCTCTTTTATGTTTGCACAAAAAAAGTTATATGTTTTACATATTACAGTTGATCTTATATGTTGACTTTAAAGTCCCAAAATTGCCCCGGGGTTACTTATTCACAGATTTTTCAATTATTTGGGGATACTGGCAATGATTTGTAGCTTCTCATGGTGGTCTAACCTGCTTATGTTCCTTGTCCTCACATTGCCATATTTTCAAAGTAATATAAGCTGTCCAAAGAGTCCTATGAACACATCAAAGAAACAACTAGAAATGTAAGCATTTAATATTTTTTTTATATACTATTCAAAAGTGTTACAGACCACCACTAATCACATACCCATAATCATGTGCAAATTGGTTACAATAGTGTTACAAGGTGTCGTGCTATGTTGATATTCACAAAATAAATAATCATGCGCGATCATGTGCACAGAACAGTATATATATAAAAACAATTATAATATAACATATACATTGATTCCTTGCAATACTAAAAAGTTAATTTAAAAGTGTAGCGCAGATCTCCCATATGTGATTTGATGAATGAATGGATCCCACCAGATAATATCAATACATTCATCCTATGTTGGATTACCTCACACATGCTCCCCCTTAATGAGTGTAGGCTCACCTCTGGGAGTGTGACCCCTCAACTAAGCTGGGTCAGAAAGCGCTTGTGAGCCACTCCAGGGCTCAATAGGGTAATCAGCTGGCTCCTACGCTCCTCCAACCATCTCCTCCTCAGTTGTCAGCATAGTATAGGTGCTTTGCAGCGCACCAAACTGTAGTAAACAAATAGGCAGTATATGTATCCCGCAGAGTCGCGCATTCAATATCTCCCAACTGGCTGCTAACACCTCGTTAGAGCCCGAGGTTGCTCGTTGTAACACTAACATGAAAAACATTTAATGGGAGTTTCTCAAATTTGACTGAAAAGTAGAAATACACTTTAAAGTAGATCTAAAGGCAACACGCTTTGCATGTGAGATAGAATAGGGGAGGGTTATGACCCATCTGTGTCCCATTGGGTAGATTTCCCTTCACTTCCTGCCCATATGTAATAAAGAAGTGAAAGGAAATCCTTCCAAAATGAGGGAATCCCAGGTTATCACCAGCGCGCTGCATCATTGGATGTGATTGACAGCAGCGCCAGCCAATAGCTGCACTTCTTTCAATACATCCAGTGTAGCCAATCAACTGCCAGGCTGAGAACCGAGGAGGATGACAGGGGTGAGCGTGGGACTTTCGAGGGATCAGGTAAGTAAAACGGGGGCTCGGGGGGAGCGGTACTGTCGGATTTACCTTTACAACCCCTTTAAGGTGGGCAGACAGTAGTAGAAAAAACTGATGTTCTAATGTCTCTCCACTCTGTCCACAATAAAAAAAAAAGTCTTTAGATCCATTTAAAAAGCTGGAGCTGGAAAGCGGAGATGTTATCAGCTGCCTCAAATTGAATTATTTTGGTTACCTTGAACCAAAAAAATCAGCACTCCAGGAGTGTTGGCTACTGTAAATATTTCACTGAATCACTGTTGGACATGCACCCCCTTAAAGAAAAACCAAACCCTCCTTTTATTTACAGTCAAGGAAGCTGCCATCTTAGCCTCTGTTTGATGTGATCAGTTATGAAACCAGCCATTTGATGACTTGATAGTTCGGTTGAGAGCACAAATGACTGTGACAGTATATCATTCAGGGCATGTATTGAATGTAACTTTTTGAGAAACAGTTAAATTGATGGGTTTAGTTCCACTTTAGGGCATTTAAAGGTGTGGGATATATTTGTGTCCTATTTTTGTTACTTGACTTCTACTAGGTAAACGTGTAATATTATATTGTTATTATGGCCAACAGCTTTTTACTATACTCCAAATTTGAGAAATTATGCCCACTGCCATTACGAGATATATCATAAAGAAAAACGACAGAAATCAATGCAGCACACAGTTGCAGCCTTGTGCAGGATTCTATCTTTTTCCGTGTCTTTCTTTCATTCATTAGCACAGTGCTATCAATGGAACTGCTGAAGAAGCTTTAGTGCAGTGCAGCTAAGTATTTGCACCTGTTAAAGTAAGAGGAACCCATTTAAAAATAATTTCTCTATAAGTGGAGTAAAGTTACCAACTCCATCCCTTTAAACAAGTTTTATTGACTGTCAGTACCGGTTGTGAAATAGTGGTGTTGTAGCGCACCAGCGATCAGACATGTAATCAGCAAAGAGAAAATGGATATTGAATGAAGGATCGCTTGAGCGCTTCCCATCTATTGTACACCCTGTTCACAGAGGCAGAGTCAGGATCACAGAATAAGCCATAATAGTGCTAAAGGTCAAGATGTGACTCTTTTTGGGATGGATGGGCTGGTCAACAACACCTTGAGCTAATGATCTTGTTGAACACACACTGAGCCGCTACAGTTTAAGTAATTCATCATAACTTTAAAAGGCCCTCTGCAGGTTCCAATGTTCAGTGACAGTTCATATGACCAGCGTGTTAGTCTTGCTCTTAAATATAGCTCGTTATTGAGGTCATTTGTAATGTACAGTAAAACTTTAATTTTTATAACCTAATTTTACCATGGCTGCCCAAAGCTGATTATATGAACTGTTGCAAACACTTATTTACTGTTTTTGGAAGCACTGAAGCTTTAAATATTATGGACTATCTCAGTACCCAAGGAGCAACAAATGAGTATAGTTAAAATATAGACCATTTATTGTTACACAAGTTAAAAGTATTAAACATGATTAAACATGAAGAAAAAATATTAAAAAGTTTTACACAATTTCAGCTCATATCATAACCCCCCTCCCCCCCCTTTCACCTATTTCCTTATCTTCAGCTACAGACCTTATTTTCCCTTTTTCTCCTCTTTCTTTCCTCACCTTCTCATGCCCTTTTCTTTCTCCCTTCTCCTCTTTTTCCCTTCCTTCCCCCCTTTCATTTCCCTTTTGCCTCCCCTATTCCTCTCCCCTCCCCCTTGTCCCTTCCCATTTTTTCTCCTCCCCTTCCCTCACTCTTTTTTCCCCTTTCTCCCTTTTCCTCCACTTTTTCCCTTCCCCTTCCCCTTCCCCTCCCTGTTTCTTTTTTCTTTTTGCTTTCCCCATACTTTTTTGGCACTCCTCATTATCTTTGATCTTTTAGTCTGCATCTGGGGCGTGTTTGGATATCTTTTGTGCCCCCAACAGGAAGTTGTGGAATCCTCATTTTTGATCCTTCTCTAGGTGCATGTCCCTGTCAGGAAGTGGAATCCGGACCAACTCAATACAGGCATACCCCACTTTTAAGTACGCAATGGGGTTTATTTACTAAAGCTGCAAATCGCAAAAATCAGGCTCACTTCTGCATTTAGTAAATTAACCCCATTGTGTACTTAAAAGTGGGATATGCCTGTATGTTTGATACCCTCATCTTATTATTTTCTTTCCTGTGTTATGTTATAAGAGTGCTGTTGTGTTTTATTATAGACAGTTTCTTGGCTCATTTCTCCTCCTGAGGAAGTTGTGTAGGCTGCGAAACATGTAGAGGCATGGCCGCATATTGTACTCCCATATTTTATCATTGACTTAATTGACCAGTGTGGTCAATGACCCATCTGGAGAATTAGGTATGATCTGATATAACTACAATGTGTTAAACTGTCAATTATTTTAATATTTTTTCTTTATGTTGAATACTTTTCTCTTGTGTAACAATAAATGGTCTATATTTTTGGGATGATGGTCATTCATCATCAAATTGTCATTTATTACATTTCTTGAGGCACATTAATGACTTCTTGTTTTTGTTATTAGAATTTTGTCTAGTTTTGTATTTTTAGAAACTTGTTTACATGCTCAGTTCAAGTAAATGTGTTTGCAAATGTGAATTTATAAACATAAACTATTAAATGGTATAAAAAGTAGCTCACCAAAACCAACAATTTTTTAAATATTAAGCCGTATAGTGAAGGGAGATATTCCCATATTTAGTAGACTTTCTGTCTTGTAATCCCACTAAACTTTAGTGATTTAAAGGATATGGTGAAGTATTTGGCCAAATCCAAGATTAATCAATAAACATATTATGGCACCAAGGTCCCCAAAAAACACATACAAAGAACACTGGATAGGAGATACTGAACTTTATAGGTGCGTTTAGTGCGTTTAGTGCAAATCCATATTTCACTCTCAGTTCAAAAAGAGTATTTATTAAATCACATAGAAAAAAATATGAACCTGTTTTGCTGTAAGGCTTCTTCAGGAAAAGGCGTGGTGTCATGGATACTGAATGAATAAACAGACATATATCAAAGACTATACATAAATACATGTGTATAAACAATAAGTACATCTTTAACTATATAAAAAAAATATACCATTGCATCCCCCAATCCTGGCATTCCCCTCATAATTGGTTCCTACCTCAAATGGATGAGGAAATGAAGCCAATATATTGCAAACAAGTGTGAAGGGGAGTCTGTTCAAGTGGTCCAGCACACTCAACCAACTAATTCCTGACCGTCATGTACATGTACATCTATGAAATGTTTTTATATTTTTTTCTATGTGATTTAATAAATACTCTTTTTTAACTGCTAAGTCCTGTATCTCCTATCCAGTGTTCTTTGTATTTAGTGAAAAAAAATTCCATTCAAAAAAGGGGTTGAACAAAAAAAAAATTACCCGATTCCCCCATCCACACATTTGAGGTGGGTGGGGGAATCACTCCGTCTGAGCTATTGTGCTCTGATGGCAGAAAGACTTCCCTGCTGTCATCCTGTGAGGCAGGTTGTGCTGTCTATTTCTTCAGATAACCCAAAGTGCTCTGGGAATCCTATGTCATGTATTAAATATTTGTTTGTAAAATACAGATTGTGTACATATATTAAAAAGCTAAAATAAAATCATCAATTTGAAAGCTTCTAATTGTAAAAAAAATTACAATTGACTTAAAATCATTATTGCCTCCCTGGAGGCTGGGTTCACACCTATGTGAATTGGATGTGGGTTTCCCCATATATAATTCACATAGCAGGAGAATGTGACTGGCTCTCTATGGAGTCGGTTCACATATCTCTGCAGCAGGTCTGGTGCATTTTGCAAACAAAAACGTGTGCCTTTTATGGTTCGTTTCAGGTCAGAATTCAGCCCAAAATTCAGGCTGAAATCGGACCTGAAATGGTGAACCAGGTGCAACTGATCTGTCTTAGGTGTGAACCCAGCCTTAAGCTGTAAAATGTTTCCTGGGCCAGTGTTTTTCACTGTACTATGATTCCAATTTCTAGGTACTAATTTCAGATTGATATGTATTGGAGTTAGTAGGCACTTAGCATTTTTAGAAGTTAAAAAATTGCAGCGCCTGTGTTTTTCTCTGGAGAAGTTTCCTTTAAGCACATCTTCTGATCCTTGTGGCAATGAAAAAATACAAAAATGTTAAATAACTTTTGTCTTTCAATGTACAGACATGACTAAAAATGTTTTTATTCGTTTTTTTGCTATAACTATACATTTATAAAACATCAGCATAATACATTGTACTGCAAAATAAAGGAGGACCATTTTAATCTTTTTATAATGCATGTGCAAAAATACAATAAAAAATAAAGAGAGCCTTGACTGAAAGATGCTGTAATCTGTTTTGAAGAAGAACTTGTGAAGAAGAACTTGTGGATCACAAGATTTTTGAATTAGGCCTCGTACACACGAGTTACTTGTTAGGCTTGTCGAGAAACTTGACAAGCTTTCTTTGCGTACACACTGTCAAGACCAAATCTCCTCGTTCTCAAACGCGGTGACGTACAACACATACAACGGCAGGGGAAGTTCGATTCCACTGGCACAACCCTTGGGGTTGCTTTTGCTAATCTAATGTTACTGCGTGTTAAGTAAAAGTTTGGTAAGAGACGATTTAACCCTTTCAGACTGTTACAGCGTGACAAATGTGCTATCTCCATTACAAATGCTACTTTTACCGAAGGTGTGCTCCCGTCTCATACTTTATGCTGAGCATGTACGGGTTTCTTAGCATACACACGAACGTCTTTCTCGTTGAAAACCAGCCCGACAAGGAACACGACGAGGAAATTGAGACTCCCGTCGAGGAAAAAGAGAACTTGTTCTCTTTTTTTCTAGTCGAGTTCCTCGACAGTTTCCTTGATGAAAAACATACACACGACCGTTTTTCTCGGCAAAAAAGCTCTGCCAGTATGGTTCTCGATGGATCCTGTTGAGGAAAACGGTCGTGTGTATGAGGCCTTAGTGTTTGGCAAGTGGATTTTGGTGAAAAAAATGTAATGCCGCTAAAAGCAGGTTAACATTACGCTGCCAGGTTTGCATTCAGATGCATTCAAAATGATATGCTTGTACCCCTCTGTACATGGCATTCACATGTAGAATGAATATGTATCTATTCTATATGTATATTGTAAATGAGTTTTTCTGTACATTTTCTCAGAATTATGAATGGTCTGCTATTAATGTGGATTTATAATTACTTGTTATATTTGGTACACAGATTGGCAAAGTTTTGTTTTAGGGGCTAGATAGGTCACTCTAAATAATCTATTAAAAGAAATATAGGCAGTTGAAGTTATATGTAAATATAAATTTTTCCTCTAATCTATAGTTCCTAACTTTTCCTAACTTTTCCTAATTTTAAGGATCTAGACCACTTTTAAACACCCAGGCCCAGATTCACAAAGGACATACGACGGCGTATCTCTGAGTTGTGCCGTCGTATCTATGCGCCTGATTCTTAGAATCAGTTACGCATAGATTTCTATTAGATCCGACTGACGTAAGTCTGTTACGCCGTCGGATCTTAACTGCATATTTACGCTGGCCGCTAGGGGCGTGTATGCTGATTTATGCTTAGAAATATGTAAATCAGTTAGATACGCAAATTCACGAACGTACGCCCGGCCATCGCAGTACAGATACACTGTTTACGTTAGGCTTTTCCCGGCGTAAAGTTACTCCTGCTATATGAGGCGTATATGCGGCGTACCAATGTTAAGTATGGCCGTCGTTCCCACGACGAAATTTGAAAATTTTACGTTGTTTGCGTAAGTTGTCCGTGAATGGGGCTGGACGTAATTTACGTTCACGTCAAAACCAATACATCCTTGCGGCATATTAGGAGCAATGCACACTGGCATATGTCCACGGACGGTGCATGCGCCGTTCGTGAAAAACGTCAATCACGTCGGGTCACATAACATTAACATAAAACACGCCCCCCTGTCCCACATTTGAATTCCTCTTTTCTCCTCAGGTGTCCATATTTTTTGCCAGATGTACACACTTCTCAAAAATGCACAATTTAACTATCAAAGGTGTTACAATACACTAAACATTTAATCCAACCTCTAAATCATTGCAGTTGTGCATTGAATTTATTAATTTAATTCAGTAGAAAGAAAAAAATTCTGGTGAAAAATAGAACTTATAGGATTTACCAATCATTTTTTGCCCACTAAGCCAGCCATAGACAGATCGTCTGGTATCACTCGACTTCAGTCGACTTTCGTACGATCATTGCCACTGGCTATAGCTGGCAGCAGTGATCATTGTATTCTGATGGCAGGGTGGGATGGATTCCCCCATCAACACCGACTATGTGAAATAAGCAATTTTCTCTCCTTCAACCCAACTGGAGGTATGACAAGGTGGTGTCTTTTGCCCACATACCTTGTGATAAAAAGTTGATAGTATGCCTAAATGTTTAGCTTTGCACCTTCTTACTTCTGTTCCCTAGGACAGTGAGGCTGCTCATCATGTAAAATGACCAAAATAGAGATTTAGGAGAATGGAATGGGGAAAAGTAATTTTTTCTTGTTAAAATTCAGATTTGCATATACATTCAGCTGCCTGTTTTTCTTTTATTGAAGGGAAATATTGTTTTCAAAATGTTCATACAATATGAATTACCCACACATTGATTTTAGGCCAATTCAGGACTTTTTCCTTTTAGAACGGTTGTTTAATAAATTGATGTCTAATCATAAGAAATCCTTGGAATTGTGTGGTTTGTGATGTGACATTGTTAATTTGTCTGTTGCAGGTCAAAATGAGCGATGCTGATTTATTGGGCCTCAAAACATTCATTTAAATGAAGCAGTCTTTCAACAAGGAGAAGGAAAACCCAATAAAATATATTTATTATCAAAGAGGGTGCAGGAAACTCATCTCAATGTCTTTATATTGTTGTGTAGACTTAAATTATTACACTCTGTCTTTTCCCCTTGTATCTCACAATAATGGTCACTTTATAAACAGGTTTGTGCTATCCTTCATGTTAATAGGGCACCCTCTAAAGAGGAGTGAGTACATTCATAGACCTGTCAAAATGAATTACACTGATAATAAAGAAGGTTTTATAGGTCTTTTATGTACAATTTTCCATGTTTAAGCTCCTTTTGAATTAGAATGGTGATGGGTTTTTGGATTTTAATATGAATACCCAAAAATACTTATCCGTGAAAAGAAATGGTGGACCTGCCTCTGTCTGAATGACGTGCAGTTTTAAGAACATATAACAAAACCAACTTCACATGATCTATTACACATAAGGGTTGATTTACTAAAGGTAATGTCACTGTTGACTTTGCAAGGGAAGTTGCACTTTGAATGAGAATTGTCCCCAGAGCTAAGTGAATGAGGTGAAGCTCTGCTGCTTTCCATCATCCAATTATGTTCATTTTTTTCCTTGCACGTGAGTAAGTATTCTTTGCAAAGTAACATTTTACCACATTCACTAAGTAATGGGGAAAACTCCAATGCAAAGTGCAAATTCTATTTCAAAGTGAACAGCCTACTTGCTCTTAGTAATCCTAAGCAATATATTTTTATTCGTGGATTGATTGAAAGATTGGAATACAGGGGACTGAATTAGGGATGCTAATATAGTTTTAAAGGAGTTTGTGGCTTTTCTGAAAACCTTAGATTTCTGGAGAAGAATGCTCACAAGCCTATTTAGCTGGTACAATGTGCATCATTGCTATGTTTCTTACAGTATACATTGTATACACGTATATTAGGCAGATGATGACACACAAAGCTGATACACAAA
Organism: Rana temporaria; assembly: GCF_905171775.1. Lineage (NCBI taxonomy): Eukaryota > Metazoa > Chordata > Amphibia > Anura > Ranidae > Rana > Rana temporaria. The sequence goes on along the minus strand of NC_053490.1, from coordinate 116,670,823 downwards.
ACTGCAAAATATTTGATCTTACAACTTCATCTACATCTACAGTAGCTTTTAACAGCATACATTGTATTACATTTGAGCAAAATGTAAAAAATAATTCAAAGGATACTTCATAAAATGATATGATGTAAACATATATAGGACAGAGTAGACATGTAGGGAAAATATTTGGTTATCCCTAGATAAGTTCACAAGTTACAAGTTCACTGACCATTTTAGCAATATACCTATATAAAGAGTCGAGTTTTAATAGCTCCAAGGCTATCTCAATCCTAGGTAGGTCAGTGAGTCAAATGTTATTTTTTTCCATATCCTTTTGACCATGTGAGATTTTGCATAAAAAAGAGTTTATGCACTCACATCTCCCTCAAATTTTTGTAAATATTTTATTATATCTTTTCATGTGACAACACTGAACAAATTACACTTTGCTACAATGTAAAGTAGTGAGTGTACAGCTTGTATAACAGTGTAAATTTGCTGTCCCCTCAATTAGCCATTTTCCCTCCCCGGTGTCATGTGGCTCGTTAGTGTTAAGGTCTCAGGTGTGAATGGGGACCAGGTGTGTAAATTTTGGTGTTATCACTCTCAGGCCTCGTACACACGACCGAGAAACTCGACGGGCGAAACACATCGTTTTGCTCGTCGAGTTCCTTGTGAAGCCGTCGAGAAACTCGACAAGCCAATTTTCTCCATTCCCGTCAAGGAAATAGAGAACATGCTTTCTTTTTGGCTCATCGAGTTTCTCGACAGTTTCCTCGATGAAAATGTACACACGACCGGTTTCCTCGGCAAAAAAAATCTCCCAGTAAGTTTCTTGCTGGTTTTTGCTGAGAAACTCGGTCGTGTGTACGAGGCATTACTCTCTCATACTGGTCACTGGAAGTTTAACATGGCAAAGAACTCTCTGAGGGTCTGAAAAAAAGAATTTGTTGCTCTACATAAAGATGGTCTAGGCTATAAGAAGATTGACAAGACCCTGAAACTGAGCTGCAGCATGGTGACCAAGACAATACAGTAGTTTTAAGATTGACAGGTTCCACTCAGAACAGGCCTCGCCATGGTCAACCAAAGAAGTTGAGTGCATGTGCTCAGCGTCATAGCCAGAGGTTGTCTTTTTGGAAATAGATGTATGAGTGCTGCCAGCATTGCTGCAGAGGTTAAAGAGGTGGGGTGGTCAGCCTGTCAGTGCTAAGACCATACACCGCACACTGCATTGAATTGGTCTGCATGGCTGTCGTCCCAGAAGGAAGCCTCTTCTAAAGATGATGCACAAGAATGCTCACAAACAGTTGCTGAAGACAAGCAGACTAAGGACATGGATTACTGTCCTGTGGTCTGATGAGACCAAGATAAACTTATTTGGTTCGGATGGTGTCATGTGGTGGCAACCAGGTAAGGAGTACAAAGACAAGTGTGTCTTGCGTACAGTCAAGCATGATGGTGGGAGTGTCATGGTCTGGGACTGCATGAGTGCTGCCGACACTGGGGAGCTACAGTTAATTGAGGGAACCATGAATGCCAACATGTACTGTGACATACTGAAGCAGAGCATGATCCCATTCCTTCGGAGACTGGGCTGCAGGGCAGTATTCCAACATGATAACAAACCCAAACACACCTCCAAGATGACCACTGCCTTGCTAAAGAAGCTGAGGTTAAAGGTGATGGACTGGCCAAGCATGTCTCCAGACCTAAATCCTATTGAGAATCTGTGGGGTATCTTCAAACGGAAGGTGGAGGAGCGCAAGGCCTCTAACATCCTGTGATGTTAGCTCTGTGATGTCATCATGGAGGAGTGTAAGAGGACTTCAGTGGCAACCTGTGAAGCTCTGGTGAACTCCATGCCCAAGAGGGTTAAGGCAGTGCTGGAAAGTAATGGTGGCCACACAAAATATTGACACTTTGGGCCCAATTTGGACATTTTCACTTAGGGGTGTATTCTCTTTTGTTGTCAGCCATTTAGACATTAAAGTGGTTGTAAAGGTTTATTTTTATTTTATTTTTAAAATAACAAACGCCATACTTACCTCCACTGTGCAGTTCGTTTTGCACAGAGTGGCCCCAATCCTGCTGTTCTGGGGTCCCTCTGCAGCTGTCTCGGCTCCTCCTTGCAATAGCTAACCCCCTCTGGGAAGCTCTCTCTCTCGAGGGGGTTAGCTTGCAGGTGCACTCCCGTGTGATACAGACGGCATCCATAGACGCCGAGTGTATGACTCGGTCCCGCCCCCTGGTGGCCGCGTCATTGGATTTGATTGACAGCAGCGGGAGCCAATGGCTGCACTTCTATCAATCTATCCAATCAACACCAAGACTCCGTGGAGAAGAGGACGCAAGGGGACTCGCAGAGCAGGTGAATGGGCTTAGATAAGTAAAATGTGGCCCATGACAGCGAGGTGTTTTTTAACCTTAATGCATAGGATGCATTAACCTCCCTGGCGGTATGATTATGTCTGGAATTTTGTTCCAAAAGCGGTACAATTATTTTGCATGGAAATTTGGTGATATGTATTGTAGGCCTGCAATTCTTAGGAATAACTCACTTAAATCTGTCCAAACAAGAGTCTAGTAGACATCCCGGGTATGATACAGTTTGAAACACAAAATCATAAATTATAATATAATAAATAACTATAAATAAGTATAACAAATAATAATGTAATTATAAAAAAAAATATTCAATAATGTAATCAAATCAAAAACACTGAAATTTGCTCAGTTGCAGAATTGTCGCTGTCATTTTTATTGTTTGATGATGAATTTCCCCACAAATCGCTATCGCTCAATTCTGCAAGTGATTCTAATTTATTATCGCTGTTTTTTAGCTGCTCTAAAACCACTTTTGACATACAGGGACACTTTTTGGTTGCTATGGACAATCTACAGTTTCCAGGCAGAAAGAACAGTATTTATTATATAAAAGTACATGTAGGACACTGGACAGACCACTAGGGACAAAGGGGGTGTGTATTTTTTTTATACAGTACTGTAATCTATAAGATTACAATATACTGTATATGTACTGTGTATTTACTTTTTTGAATTTGGCACCGATCTCCGCCCCCGTGCGTCGTAACGACGCAGGGAACAGAGCTCAGCGGCACACAGGCACTGTGTGAATCGAGCGAGGCGGCAGCTTGATCACATAGCGGGGGACAAACATTGCAGGATCCAGGGACAAGGTAAGTAACTCTGCCTTCTTGGATACTGCTAGGCGATACCGAGTCTGGCTCGGGGATACCACTAATGGTGCAGGATTTCCACCCCGAGCCAGACTCGGGAATACCGCCAGGGGGGTTAAGGTGAAAAAACACGAACCTTTACAACCCCTTTAATGGCTGTGTGTGTTAAGTTATTGTAAGGGGACAGCAAATTTACACTGTTATACAAGCTGTACACTCACTACTTTACATTGTAGCAAAGTGTGATTTCTTCATTGTTGTCACATGAAAAGATATAATAAAATATTCACAAAAATGTGAAGGGTGTACTCACTTTTGTGAGATACTGTATATGTTATAATTAATGTTAAGAAATTAGAAATTTCCAAATGTAGTTTTGTGTTGAAATAGGTTAGATACATGGAACTCAAGGTTTGAGAGAAACTGCAGAACATCACCAGCAAATAATGCAGATTTGATTTAGGACCATCGAATGGTAACACATTGCAAAAACCTAGAGAAAAAAAGAACCTGATCAAGGGCTCTTTTGAAATACTGAATAATAGAGGTTATTGGGATGTTACTAAGGGGTACCCTTTTGCAAAGGGAAGGGGAAAGAGAAATAAGATATACCATGGCACAATGTGGCACTCTGATTAGCATTAAAACCTTCAGATCCTGAACTTGTTACATTGCTTCAAAGGGGAAAGTCTGGAGATGGGCCTAAAGCCCTGTACACACGATCGTTTTGTCCGATGAAAACAGACCGATGGACTTTTTTCATCGGACAAACCGATCATGTGTGGGCCCCATCAGTTTATTTTCCATTGGTGAAAAAAAATAGAATATGTTTTACATTTTTCCTATGGATAAAAAAACAATAGAAAGACTGTGTGGAAGTCCATCGCACAAAAATCCATGCATGCTCAGAATCAAGTCAACGCATGCTCGGAAGCATTGAACTTCATTTTTTTCAGCGCGTCGTAGTGTTTTACGTCACTGAGTTTTGGCACGGTCGGATTTTTGACTGATGGTGTGTAGGCAAGACTGATGAAAGTCAGCTTCATCGGATATCCGACGAAAAAATCCATCGGATTAGATTCCATCAGATATCCGATCGTGTGTACGAGGCTTTAGGGTTATTGGCCCAGATTCACAAAAGAGATACGACGGCATATCTCCTGATACGCCGTCGTATCTCTGTTTTAGGGTCTTCCTAACTATGCGACTGATTCATAGTATCAGTTACGCATAGATAGCCCTAAGATCCGACAGGTGTAATTGAATTACACTGTCGGATCTTAGGATGCAATACCTCGGCCGCCACTGGGGGGAGTTCGCGTCGTAAACCAGCGTCGGGTATGCAAATTAGTAGTTACGGCGATCCACAACGGTTTTTCGCGTTCCCTACATCACTGCTAGTCTAGTTTCCCGTCGCAAAATTAGTCATCGTTTTAGCTGCCCTAACTTTACACAGCACACGTATGTGCTGTATAAAGTATGGCCGTTGTTCCCGCGTTGAAATGTAAAATTTTTTTGTTCTTGCGTAAGACGTCCGGGAATACGAAAGTACGCTACGCACGTCGCCGTTCGAAAAAATGACGTCACTTCGCGCAAAGCAAGGCGGGAATTTCAAAGCGGAGCATGCGCAGTAGGTCCGGCGCGGGAGCGCGCCTAATTTAAATGGCACACGCCCCTTTGAATTACGCGGGCTTACGCCGGAGGCCGCCGGTGTAAGTTTTCATGCAAGTGCTTTGTGAATCAGGCACTTGCGATGAAAACTTGTGGCGGTGTAACGTATCTACGTGAATCTGGCCCAGTGTTCTTAGTATTTATTGAGATAAACATATTAAAAAGAACATTTAGCACACAATTCCATCTTGTAAGGGGCAACCTCCCAATGCAGGGTCTGGAAGAGTGTACTTATCACCCAACTGAGCAAGTCCAAAGCCACTGGATGATGCCTTAATTACAGCAATCCCTGCACCACATATTACTTTTCAGACCATTGGGGCTATTCTAGTTTCTGTGCTGGAAAAGACTCCCCAGCACATGATTTCATTACACTATGACCGACCTGTAAATGCAGGGCCGTCTTTAATATGGTTTGGGCCCTGGGCAAACATTTTTTTTGGGCCCCCCTCCAGCTTATTTTGGGCCTGGCTGGTTCACATGTATGTTTTGGCGGCCCTCATTTGTGCAGGCACAGCAGCCCATTGATTTGAATGGGCTGCCATGCCTTTGTTTCCTGCAGAAAAAAGGTGCATTCAGCATTTTAAAATACAGTTGCCTTGAAATCCATTCTGATTTTGCACCATGCTACTTACCTGCAGTTCTTGCACACACAAACGCACTGTGTTTTTAAAAGCGTGACCTAAACGTCTAAAAATGCAGCAAGTTTGACAGTGCGGGAACTGCAGATAAGTCACAGCAGACAGCAGAATGGACAGACAGTGCTGTATTTCAGTGCTTGATGGGCATAGGTGTGCCGTGTGCGCAGCCTATTACATGAGGCATGCGCTTTTCTTTGCAGGAAACGCAGGCATGGCGGCCCATTCAAATGAATGGGCTGCTATGCCTGCGCAAATGTGGGCCGCCAAAACACATACATGTGAACCAGCCAGGCCCAAAATAAGCCCATCAAGCAGTTAAATACAGACAGTAATGTCATGTGCTCTGAGGCCTTACTCAGCCTGGACTGCAGGTCTGGTCTGTGATTTAAAGAGTTCCTCTATTTTACACATGGCATGGCATGGGGTCCCATGGTGCTAAAGCAGAATGGACAGACGGTGCTGTGACCCCATGCCATGCCATGTGTAAAATAGAGGAACTTTTTAAAACACTGACCAGACCTGCAGTGAATCATCAAATATTATAAAGACTTTGGGCACACTCTACAGAAAACTTCTATTTACAATATAGATTAGCAAACAGTGACATACCTTGAGAAGTAGGACATGAAGAAGTCAGCCTCGGGAAGAGCAAACTGGGGATGTTATAAAATCACATTCTAATTCACTTTTATATACAAGCAGCACCCAGTGGCAGGAAGGGAGAAGTGCACGTCTAAAGGGAAGCCAGGGGTGCTGTACATTTTAAAACACTGGGAAGGTAAGCAGTACTGTCACTGGCTGCGTGCCGCTGATGATTTTCAGCCTGATTTGTGGGCAGCACAGGGGCTTAACGGGCGGCAGGGCCGCCATCAGGAATTATGGGGCCACTTACACATCTTCAGGCATGGGCCCCCTGGAGCAGAGAACCGGGATGGGGGGGTGCTGCCGCCTGAAATTGAGAAGCAGGGGGGGGCTGCCGCGAATTTAGAAGCGGGGGCCCTTTACAAAAAAGAAAAAAGAAATAAACAAAAATATATATAAAAAAGGGGTGTAGCCATCCTCTGGGCCCTTTAATAAAAAGAAAAAAAGAAATAAAAAATATATATAAAAAATATATTTTAAAAGGGGGTTGCAATCTGGGGCCATGGGGACCTCTGGGCCCTTTAATAATTTTTTTTAATAAAAATAAATTACAAAAAAAGGGGATTGCCATCCGGGACCTCTGGGCCCTTTAATAAAAAATAATAAAAAAAATATATAAAAAATAAACATTTATAAAAAAAAAAAAAAAGGGGGGGGTTGCCATCCAGGGCCCTGGGGACCTCTGGGCCCTTCAATAAAAAAAAAATATATAAACAAAAATAAAAAAATAAACATTTATAAAAAAAATAAAGGGTGTTTGCCACATGGGGCCCTGGGGACCTCTGAACCCTTTAATAAAATATATATATATATATATATATATATATATATATACAGGGAGTGCAGAATTATTAGGCAAATGAGTATTTTGACCACATCATCCTCTTTATGCATGTTGTCTTACTCCAAGCTGTATAGGCTCGAAAGCCTACTACCAATTAAGCATATTAGGTGATGTGCATCTCTGTAATGAGAAGGTGTGTGGTCTAATGACATCAACACCCTATATCAGGTGTGCATAATTATTAGTCAACTTCCTTTTCTTTGGCAAAATGGGTCAAAAGAAGGACTTGACAGGCTCAGAAAAGTCAAAAATAGTGAGATATCTTGCAGAGGGATGCAGCACTCTTAAAATTGCAAAGCTTCTGAAGCGTGATCATCGAACAATCAAGCGTTTCATTCAAAATAGTCAACAGGGTCGCAAGAAGCGTGTGGAAAAACCAAGGCGCAAAATAACTGCCCATGAACTGAGAAAAGTCAAGCGTGCAGCTGCCAAGATGCCACTTGCCACCAGTTTGGCCATATTTCAGAGCTGCAACATCATTGGAGTGCCCAAAAGCACAAGGTGTGCAATACTCAGAGACATGGCCAAGGTAAGAAAGGCTGAAAGACGACCACCACTGAACAAGACACACAAGCTGAAACGTCAAGACTGGGCCAAGAAATATCTCAAGACTGATTTTTCTAAGGTTTTATGGACTGATGAAATGAGAGTGAGTCTTGATGGGCCAGATGGATGGGCCCGTGGCTGGATTGGTAAAGGGCAGAGAGCAACAGTCCGACTCAGACGCCAGCAAGGTGGAGGTGGAGTACTGGTTTGGGCTGGTTTGGGCTGGTATCATCAAAGATCTTGTGGGGCCTTTTCGGGTTGAGGATGGAGTCAAGCTCAACTCCCAGTCCTACTGCCAGTTTCTGGAAGACGCCTTCTTCAAGCAGTGGTACAGGAAGAAGTCTGCATCCTTCAAGAAAAACATGATTTTCATGCAGGACAATGCTCCATCACACGCGTCCAAGTACTCCACAGCGTGGCTGGCAAGAAAGGGTATAAAAGAAGAAAAACTAATGACATGGCCTCCTTGTTCACCTGATCTGAACCCCATTGAGAACCTGTGGTCCATCATCAAATGTGAGATTTACAAGGAGGGAAAACAGTACACCTCTCTGAACAGTGTCTGGGAGGCTGTGGTTGCTGCTGCACGCAATGTTGATGGTGAACAGATCAAAACACTGACAGAATCCATGGATGGCAGGCTTTTGAGTGTCCTTGCAAAGAAAGGTGGCTATATTGGTCACTGATTTGTTTTTGTTTTGTTTTTGAATGTCAGAAATGTATATTTGAGAATGTTCAGATGTTATATTGGTTTCACTGGTAAAAATAATTAATTGAAATGGGTATATATTTTTTTTTTGTTAAGTTGCCTAATAATTATGCACAGTAATAGTCACCTGCACACACAGATATCCCCCTAAAATAGCTAAAACTAAAAACAAACTAAAAACTACTTCCAAAAATATTCAGCTTTGATATTAATGAGTTTTTTGGGTTCATTGAGAACATGGTTGTTGTTCAATAATAAAATGAATCCTCAAAAATACAACTTGCCTAATAATATATATATATGTAAATGTATATATAAAAGAAATAAAAAGAAAAAAAAAATACAAATTTAAAAAAAAAGTTTTTTATAAAAAAAAAAGGGGGGTTGCCATCCGGGGGCCCTGGGGACCACTGGGTCCTTTAATAATAATAATAACATTTATATTATATTATATTATATATATATATATATATATATATATATATATATATATAAGAAATAAGGAAATATATAAAAAAAAATTTTTTTTATAAAAAAAGGGGGGTTGTCATCCGGGGCCCTGGGGAACTACGGGCCCCTGGGGACCCCCAGACCTCTAAAAAAAATGTCCCTTTAATAAAAAATAAAATAAAAATATATTAAAAAAAATATTTTTTTTTTATTTAAAAAAATAAATAAATAAAGGGGCGTTGCCATCTGGAGCCCTGGGGGTCTCCGGGCCCCTGGGGACCCCTAAAAATTGTCCCTTTAATAAAAAATAAAAATATATTAAAATATATATTAAAAATATATTAAAAATATTTTTTTTATTTAAAAAGAAATAAAAAATTGGGGGGTTGCCATCTGGGGCCCCAACAGTGACAGGGCCCAGGGCACCTGCCCCATTTGCCCTGCGGTAAAGACGGCCCTGTGTAAATGTATCACTTCCCTGCTATCTGGAGCTCCAATATTCTTCTGCAGCTTTTTAACTGTTGTTTATTATATATTCCTCTTATGGTATCTCCAATAGCTCCGATTTCCTTCCACAATCAAAAACATATTGGTTTCTGCAGTATGTAGCCTTATGAATAGTGATTAAATGTTAACAAACGTGTCAATTACATTCGATTCTCAGCTTCACTGAGAAAGGAACTTATTGAACACTGTTCTATGTAAAGTGTTGAGAACAAATAAAATAATTAAAATAGATGAATTATGTTAAAGTTTAAAAAAAGGGTATTTAAGATTTTTACGTCTATACTTTCAACAAGATCATCGGACCAGTCAGTCTAGGATTAACTGTGGCTCCTACACAGTTTTCTGGTTTTGTCATTTATTTTTGCTTATGTATTCAGATGAATTATTTTGCGTTGACCATATCTGTTACCTCACTTTCTATAACTTTATTGTGTGTCTTCTGGAAACTCATAAACTCCTTCATAATTTAAATGCTATTTAAACATGGGTGCATATAGCCTGCCTGGAATATAATAAATATCTATGCATTATAAAATGCCAGATGAAAGCAATTCATAATTTATTGTACCTTCGGGATACCTGGCCTTATAAAGCTTCTGTTCTCCTCATTTCAAAGAGGATGTGTGGTGTACCGCAGACCTGCAAATAGCACGTTCTTATTCATAAATTCTTTATTGGTTTTCATCCAGATTTTGATGGGAAGTTTGGCAGGTTGCATACCCAGCAGATGAGAAATATGGCCTCCGAGCTGAGCTAACCTTAAAAACGTCTCTCCCTTAGTCCACTGAAGAAAGCTTTTGGTGTGTGAAGCTCTTTTAATTTACAAGAAAATGACAGGATGTTCACCGCGATGATGAATAGGAAATTTCATATGTCCCTTTTCCAGCTGGACTTGCTTAGTGTTAGTGAAGTGAGGAAACTGTCCTTGGCTATTTGTCTTACTCTAGTAGTCCATGTGCCTCAGGGCTTAACCTCATCGATGTATGGAAATAAGCAGTTAATGCTTTCAGCCAATGCTAAACCAACTAGAAACCATATGTAAAAGGGGACTTTGCAATTAAAATGAGAATATTTACTTATTGGGCTCACTCACATTAATATTGGAACGTGCATCGTTTCTGCCAAAGTTTAGGAACTGAGCACTTTTAGTATTGGTGCTGAATTTCACTCTGGTGCACTGGCAGATTTCTGTATGAAATTATCTCATTCCACTTTACACACTGTTCAGTGATAGGTCCCCCCTGAGCTTGGGGAACCATGAGTCTCTTGATGTCAGTTTTCAGTGCATTAGTATGATTTCTATCATTCTTGCTGCTGTAGAAGAAAAGTTGGTATATACTTAGCCTTAAAGTGGTGTTAAAGTGGTTTTAAACCCTTGTTTACAACTTAATGTTATAGGTAAGCCAGTATTAAGGCTTACCTGTAGCTAACAAGGATATCTACTAAACCTGCACGGTTTAGGAGATATCCCTGTATTTGCATGTGCCGACGTCATGCGGCACATGCGCACTTAAGCCAACTGAAGCAACGGCACTATGTGCTGTTGCTTCCGTTGTACTATTGCCATTATCGCGTGCATGCGTGGGAGTGACATCATCGAGGCTCCGGCCAACCAAAGCGCTGGAGCCGCGAGACCCGGAGTCACTCCGGGACTACATGTCGGCGGCCGGAGGGGGAGACGTGGACCACTGCAGGGGCTTCGATCGGAGGTAAGTAAAACATAATCAGCTAGTATGCTATGCATACTAGCTGATTATGCCTTTGTCTTGCAGGGTTTGTATTTTTTTCATTTTCAAACGGAGGGTTTACTTTCTCTTTAAACCCAAGAGAAAAAAGCAATATACTGTATATTGCAGCTTACCAATTCTTAAATGTGATAGCTGCATTCGTTTTATTTTTTATTAGGCTTTTTTGCCCTTATTTTGACCTGGTGATCCAGCCAGTAACACAGTTGTGTCTTATGCTAGCCTTACATTTGGAGAATTTGGCTTATATGGTCAGATGAAAAAGAATACAAATCTCTTGTTTGACCATGTAATGGTGCCTTCATTAACTCGACTACTTTTGAAAGACTTTTAATTCACGTACCATGTCAGTATTTTGATTTTCATAGAACAAGCATTCTGCCTCTGGATTCATTTTGAAAAGTAAATGCACATAAGACTAGTTATGATTTTTCTTGGCCAGGAGTGAATTCAGGAATTAGAAATGTTTTAATTCCCAGATTGGACAACAATTTTCCATCCTCGCTCTTTATTTATTTTTGCTCACTCATGTCGAAACTGATTGTTGACTCATATTCTTTAATTCTTAGATAAACAAAAGAACATTCTGAAAATTTGAGATTTTCCTAGCTTGTGACGGAAAATATTGATTATATGAAGACAGGAGGCGAGTATCTTATGCATTATCTTTCCTTTAATAATGCTCACAGCAGAAAAGTGTATCTTAAAACATTCAGTGTAAAAAACTTAAACAACCACCACCCCCAGCAGTCCATATAGTCACTAACCACGCCCCAACGGGGACTCCATAAAGAGGGGCTGCTGTGGTGGATCCTCCTCTTTCTTGATGCGACGCTTGCAGGGTAGAACGGCATCGGAGGAGAAGCAAACTGTAGCCTTGAAGTCTAGACCGGCCGGTCGACGACGGGCGTCTTCTGTGAAGAAGAGACGAGTTTTTCATCATGACCCAACAGAGGTCCGGGAACGAACGATCCCAACGGGGAAACTAAACCTGGATGTATTTCATCCCACGGACGGGATTCCGTCCTCCTTCAAACTGGATAAACTGTCTGCCGAACGCAGCTTGTCGGTCAGTAGCCCGTGAAGGAGAGAAAAAACAACCGTAATAGGGAGGGTAGGGAGGGAAGATACTCGCCTCCTGTCTTCATATAATCAATATTTTCCGTCACAAGCTAGGAAAATCTCAAATTATATATCAGACAGGAGGCTCATATCTTATGCAAATTCAAAGCTAATGTAGCTATCACAATTTTAACACATAAAAACATAAGATATTCATTAAGGGAGAACTGATCTGGATATGTGATCGGTCTGAAGTAAAATTGGCGGAACGTGGTCTCCGAGGACCAATCCGCTGCTCTCAATAAATCGTAGAGAGAGCCTCCTGTGACGAGCACCTTTGTGGCCATGGCACCCCTGGTGGAATGGGCCCCGAAAAGTGTGACGTCTATCCCCGCCATGTCCATGGCGGTCCTAACCCAACGTGCCAGAGAGGCGGGAGAGACTGGAAAATGGGGTTTTACATAGGACAGAAGAAGCTGGGAAGAGCCCGCGGGGCGCAGAGCAGAAGTATGAGATTCGTACGCCTGAAGACAGCGGACGACACAAAGGAACGGATGATCCGGAAAAGAAGGGTAAAAGACCGAGGATATGCCGGTCTTTGTCCTGCGTACAATGGAGAATTCAACTCCCTGCGGGGAAAACTGACGTCTGGAAATATCCAGAGCTCTGACATCCGACACTCTCTTGACAGAGAGGAGACAGAGAAGGACCGTCAGCTTTATGGATAACAGTTTAAGTGAAAGGTTAATGTTGTCCCCCCAACTGGCGAACATATCCAGCACCTTGGAAACATCCCAGGTTGCTTGGTATCTAGGCCTGGGGGGACGTTGGAATTTTGCACCTCTCAAAAGACGGCATACTAAAGGGTGTCTGCCAATGGGTAGGGAATCAACCGGTTGGTGATAAGCTGAAATGGCTGAACGGTAGATATTAATGGAGCTATACGAGCTACCAGAATCGAAGGAATCGGCCAAATAATTGACCACTAGGGATACAGGGGCTTGCACGGGATCAACTTGCCGTTGATCACACCAGCGAACCCAGCGCCCCCAGGCTGATCGACATGCCGATCTAGTCCCGGGGGCCCAGGCCAGGGCGAGGAGGTTTCGAGCTGACTCTGAAAGGATTCTATCAGGGGAAGGGATCCCGATACTAACCACGCGAGAAGTGTGAGATTGCCCTCCAGAACTAGGGGATGGGGTTCCCCGTTCGGGTTGGTGAGGAGGTGCGAGTATTGAGGGAGGTGTCTGGGAGAGTCCACCGACATTGCCAATAACAGAGGGAACCAAGGTTGGGTCGGCCACCATGGTGTGATCAGTACCACCGTTGCTCCCAGATTGGTTATCCGAAGGAGGAGTCTGGATAGCATCTGGAAGGGGGGGAAAGCGTAGTGCGTCCCCTCCGGCCAAGGTTGGCGAAGAGCGTCTACCGCATAAGCCTCTGGATCTGGCCTCCAGCTGAAGAAGCGGGGTAGCTGGCGATTGAGCCGAGAGGCAAATAGATCGAAAGATAGCGGACCCCAAAGCTTCTGCAAAAGGAGAAAGAGTGGTCGATCTAGTCTCCAATCGCTGGAATCTCAAAGATATCGAGAGTTCCAATCGGCCACGGAGTTGAGGACTCCCGGGATGTACTCCGCTATAGGCGTGATGTTGTGGGACAGACAAAAGTGCCAGAAGTCCCTGGCGATATAAGCCAACGTTTTGGATCTGGTGCCTCCCAGTCGGTTGACATACTGCACCGCCGCCACATTGTCCATGCGAAAAAGAATACAGCATGCTGGAGAATGAGGCATGAAGCTCTTGACAGCGAACAGGGCTGCCAACAGTTCCAGTGCATTGATGTGCAGAGAGGACTCTGTTTGGGACCAGGTCCCCCCTGTAGAGGCTGCGCCGCACCGTGCGCCCCAGCCCAGTCGACTGGCGTCTGACTCTATAACCACGTCCGGGCTGGGATTGAATATAGTCCTGCCGTTCCACTCGACGGCATGGTGTAGCCACCATTTCAGTTCCTCTGTGGTCTCCTGACATAGGGGAATCTCGTCTGAGTAACCGAGGCCTTGCCTCAGGTGCATAATTTTGAGCCTCTGAAGGGCCCTGTAATGTAGAGGGGCCGGGAATATGGCTTGGATAGAGGCAGCCAGTAAGCCTACCAGTCGAGCCAGGGTACGTAGTGAGAGATATTTCTTGCGAAGTGCAGAGCGAATCTCTTTGCGAATAAGCGTAAGTTTGGGTTTGGGGAGGCTGAGGGTAGATTGGACGGTGTCCACTGTGAAACCTAGGAATTCCATCTGATGGGATGGGGTTAAGACCGATTTTTCGCGGTTGATTATGAATCCCAGATTCTGTATAAGGGACATGGCCCATGACATGTGTAACAGGGCTTGGGACTTTGAGTATGCCATGATGAGAATGTCGTCCAGATAAATAATCAGACGCACCCCTCTGCTCCTCAGAGCTGCCACTACGGGTTTCATGATCTTGGTGAAACACCATGGGGCGGATGATAGGCCGAAGGGGAGGCAAGTAAATTGCCACATCTTGCCTTTCCACGGGAAACGCAGCAGATGCTGAGAGTCCGGGTGTATGGGTACCGTCAGGTAAGCGTCCTTGAGATCTACCTTCACGAGCCAGTCTCTGGGTTGGAGAAGGTCTCGTAGGAAATGAATTCCCTCCATTTTGAAGTGGCGATACTGGACGTGTTGGTTCAGGCCCCTGAGGTTGACAACCGGGCGGTAGCCCCCCCCTTTTTTGCGCACCAGAAAAAGGTTGCTTATGAAACCTGGGGAAAAGGGATCCACCTCCACTATGGCCTGTTTGGTAAACAGATCTCTCACCTCCCTGTCTATGAGAAGACAGCTTCGTTTTGCAAAGCGGATGGGAGGAGGAATTATATTGAGTAGAGGAGGAAAAAGTATGTCTATCACGAACCCCCCTACGGAATTTAAAATCCACGCGTCTGCCGTAATCGCAGACCAGGCGTGGGTAAAATGTCTCAGACGACCCCCCACTGGGATGAGGTAGGGTGTGATGTAAAGCATACTCACCGGTATAGGGTCTGGATCGAGGGTAGCCGCGTCCCCCGCGTCCGCGCCAGGGTCTGCCTCTGGGGGGAAAGAATGGTGCCGGTTGAGCCACCGGGGCGGAGTAGTGTGGAGCCTGGTACTGATATTGGGTAGAGTTCCTACCCTGTGGCCTGTAAAAATTTGCGCGGCCGGCAGAACGGCCTCTACTTCTGCCAGCCCTGTTGAAAACCTTATTGGTTCCGGCACGTCTCAGAGAATTCTGAGCTTTGTCCAGGCTGGAAAACAGACCAATGAATTTGTTTATGTCTTTAATGACTGAATCCCCAAAAAGCATGCCTTCGGCCGATGGGCCGGGTTCGGTCTCAGCCAGGTGTGAGAGTTGGGGATCTAGGCGCATGAGAATGGACCTGCGCCGTTCTACGGAACATGCCGTGTTGGCAGTGCCCGCTAGACATAGGGCTCTCTGTGCCCAACCCCTCAGTTGTGGTAAATCAACTGCTTGTCCCGAAGTTGCTGCCTGTTCGGATAAATTTAAGATCTTGGTCAGTGGACCGATAAGATCTAAAACTCGGTCTTGTATCGACCGGAAGGACCTCTCAATGCCTTTTTTCTGAAATTTACCTGATTTTATTAGGTACTTAGTGAGGACGGGGTCTACCTCCGGGGTAGCCACCACTTTCTTGGGCAGTGAGGGTCTAGGGCATTCGGCTCTCAGCTTGTTGCGGGCCGTTCTGTCCAGGGACTTTCTGACCCAAAGCTCTACATACTGTGCCACATGCGGCAGGGGTGTCCACTCTCCGGAACGCGGGTGAGTAATCGCGTCCGGGTGGAACAATGGTTCCCCTAGAGCGTCCAATAGGACATCGTCCTGCGTGGCAGGATTGGCGACTGTGTCGGTCGTCATGACCCCAGCATCCTGATTGATGGATTCAGAATCAGAAAGGTCTGATCCCTCAGAAAAGTCCGCCGATTCCTCAGCAGAGGAATCTTCGTACGAATCTGGTTTGGTTCTTCTAGGAACTCTATACCCCTTTTGGTGAGTCTCCCTGGGGTCCAGGGGTCGAACAGATTCAGGTAGGTGCTGAGGGTGATAGCCCGTGTTAGGGGCTACCTGTTGCATATTATTTTCTTCCCCTGCCGGGGAGTCAATTACCACCAATGTGTGCTTTCTTTTGTGTGGTACTTTTCCCTTTTTTAGAGGTGGTTCGCCGCTCTGCGGCGGTGGTGGGTGTACCACAGTGGGTTGTAACGCCCAAGCGGGTGAGGCAGTGGAAGCCAGGGCCGCTTGAATGGACATTTGTATAATGTCCTGTAACTGTGTGGCGCTCAATGTATGTGAAGTAGCAGCAGGAGAGGCATCTCCATTGAGGGGATTAAATTCAGACATGTCTCTTACAATACCTTCTATAGATATGTTAATGTACAGAACAAATCTCAATGGTAATAAAGGCAGGCACTAGAGCAGGGTAATGTAAATATATAGCTGAAAACTATCTATAGTTGGACCTGAAAGTATACCGCAGGTCAGTGCCAGTTAGCTAGTTATTCCTATAGGAATTTTTAGCTAGCAATCGTTTGTATAGAAAACTTATAAAACTTATCAGTTCCAGGTTCCACTATTCCTCCCCTCCGTCGGCGCTGAATGGCGACAGAGGGGAAGGGAACCTGGACTCGCCCAGCGGCCCGGGAACGAAGTCTCGCGAGACTACGGCCGCTGGGCGCTGATTGGACAAGCGAGCTGAGGAGAAGCCCCGCCCCCCCCCGAACGCGCGCACAGCGTTGCAGTGAGTGAGGGAGACGAGCTCTCCCTCAGTATGGCGGTGACAAACACCGACGCGCTCTGGGAAGACAGCGGAGTGGCTGAGAAGTGAAAAGGGGGGAAAAAGAAAAAGTCCCGAGCGCTTAGAGAAAAACTGCGCGATAGGAGCGGGTAGATAAGGAGAAGGTCCTGTCAAACACAGGAAAGTAGGTAAAATAAGATGGCAAATCTACAATCTGATATTAAATCAATCTAATAAAAAGTAGTCACTCATTAAACGGAACAATAGCGAGGGTAAGCCAGGGAACAGACAGGAGTGAAAACTCAGTATATCCCTAGGCAATACCAATGCAAAATATATATACTGATGACAATATGTAATGGAGTACTTATCTGATCTTGTGAGCAGAAAGAAAGAGGAGGATCCACCACAGCAGCCCCTCTTTATGGAGTCCCCGTTGGGGCGTGGTTAGTGACTATATGGACTGCTGGGGGTGGTGGTTGTTTAAGTTTTTTACACTGAATGTTTTAAGATACACTTTTCTGCTGTGAGCATTATTAAAGGAAAGATAATGCATAAGATATGAGCCTCCTGTCTGATATATAATTACAATTTTCTAATCAATTGCTACAGCGGTAAGGCTGGCTTTAGAGTGTCTCAATTCTGAATCGAGGAGCAACAGAGACAATATTGGACAGCAGCATTGTCAGTCTGGGAGAAGGTAGTGCTAGATATACTAGTTGATTTAAAGGCGTTGTAAAGGTTTTTTTTTTTTTTTTTTATAAATAGGTTCCTTTAAGCTAGTGCATTGTTGCATCACTTACCTTTTCCTTCGATTTCCCTTCTAAATGTTTTTTTTCTTTGTCTGAATTTCTCACTTCCTGTTTCTCCTCAGTAAGCTTGCCCCCATAATCCGAGATATTCTGGCTGGGGGTTATTCAGTGTGCTTGCCCCCTCCCTTGGGATTATATCTCTGCGGGGAGACGCTGGTGGAGGGGGCGAGCACGCTGACTAACCCCCAGCCAGAACGGCTTGCTTGGATGATGGGGGCAAGCTTACGGAGGAGGAACAGGAAGTGAGAAATTCAGACAAAGAAAAAAAACATTTAGAAGGAAAAGGTAAGTGAACCAACAATGCACTAGCTTAAAGGAACCTATTTAGAAAATAAAAAACACACCTTTACAACCCCTTTAAATGGATTTGACTAACAAAGTAAAGTTGAGCTCTAGATAACACTTTTTTTAGACTTTTTTGGGCTCTCGGGTAGAGGGTATATCGCTCGAAATGCGTTAGCCCTTGCTTCTGCCATGGAGAGTGCTAGGTCTGGCCTAGGTCCAACTATTGTGACTGTACATCTTCCTCAATGATGCTGGTTTCTAAGCAATTATAAGAGCTTCTGATTAAGTTGGTTTGTAAGAATAACCTAATTTTTTTTTTATAAATGGTGTCCTACGTAATACATGGGGCTAGTGCATCCCTCTTGTTTTTTTTATCATTTCGTTTTAAGGATCCCCCAATCTGAATCCTCAAACCAAGATACGACGGCATCTGGGTTTGATCCGACAGGCGTACGGCTTCGTACGCCTTCGGATCGTAGATGCAATGCTTCGGCATCCGCTGGGTGGAGTTTGCGTCGTTTTCCGCGTCGGGTATGCAAATTAGCTATTTCCGACGATCCACGAACGTACGCGCGGCCTTCGCATTCTCTTACGTCATCTCTAGTCGGCTTTTTCCGGCGTATAGTTAAAGCTGGTATTTTGCGGCGTATAGTTAGACTTGCCATGTTAAGTATGGCCGTCGTTCCCGCGACGAAATTTGCATTTTTTTTATGCGTAAGTCATCCGTGAATCGGGATGGACGTAAGTCACATCTAAGTTTAAAAAATGACGTCCTTGCAACGTCATTTCGCGCAATGCACGGTGGGAAATTTCGAAACGGAGCATGCGCAGTTCATTCGGCGCGGGGACGCGCTTCATTTAAATGAATCACGCCCCCTAATCGCCGATTTGAATTCCGCCGCCACAGATACACTACGCCGCCGTAACTTACGGCGCAAATTTGTTGTGGATTTGAAACAAAGCCAAGTAAGTTACGGCGGCGTAACGTATCTTAGATACGCTGCGCCGGTGCCGATCTATGTGGATCTGGCCCCTTGAGTCCACCTGGTTACCTGTGGACACATGAAGCCAGCAAGACTGACTACTAAATGCTTTTTATGCACATTAGCCACTGATCTATCACACTTTAGTGCTGAAGTTGTGTATTCTTGTTGTGCTAAAAATACACTAATACAGAAATGAATTATATATACGTCCATTTTTGTATCTTTATTATTATTATACAGGATTTATATAGCGCCAACAGTTTGCGCAGCGCTTTTAAGATTATCATAGCATGCTGTACAGTTTTTCTAGGTACCAAGAGCACACCATTGGTAAAATAACATTGTCCTTGTTTTTTCACGACCTTTGATAAATGTTTCCATTTGCACAGTGGTCTTCTATTTTTTTTTTTCCAGGCCACCATTTACTGTTGTGTTACAGCAATCAGAACTTGTGGAATGCTGTTATAAATCATAGCAGCATGTAATATGGAATTGTTTCTATGCTGCTTTTTAAGAGTATCACAAAAATATCGCCTTCTGGCTAATCATTTCAGGCACCGATGTTTGATAGTTACTGAACCAAGTTGAAGAGCCACAATCGGCTCCTTCATGACATTCATTTTATCTCCCTAAGCCTAAGGCACAGTGAAAATTAGATTGTAAACTCCACTGAGAATGGGAGTCACAATGCCTATAAATTGTATCATGTACAGTAAGCACTACAGAGCTTGCTAGGATCATACAGGAAAGGCTGTCCCATTTTATTAGGCACACCTGAGGGATCTTTATTTAAAAACAAATGCTTCATAATACTGGGTACAGAAAAGCTATTGTTGTTTTTTCATTTTTTTCTTTTTCTTTTTACAGGACATTGTGTGAATCATTACTTTCATCATAAATGTATGCTGGGGGAGGTGTGGGTGCATCAACAAAGCATTAACCAAAAAAAGTTTATGAATCACGGAAATGGCTTACTTTAGCTGAAACAAATCCAATTCCTATAGCTTGCAGGCTCTCCAAATCTGTCATTTAATTTGTTACCATTTTTTTCATATGATTTGTGTATTTAGGTTGCTAAAGCACTGTTCACCATTAAAAAAAAAACCCTTGCTTATAAAAAAAGAAAAAACCTGGACCAGATTCAGGTACATTTGCGGCAGTCTAACGTATCCCATTTCCGTTACACCGCCGCAAGTTTTAAGCACAAGTGCTTAATTCACAAAGCACTTGCCTTGCGGCGTAGCGTAAATGCATGCGGCGCAAGCCCGCCTAATTCAAATGGGGCGTGTATCATTTAAATTAGGCGCGTTCCCGCGCCGAACGAAGTGCGCATGCTCCGTTTTGACATTTCCCGCCGTGCTTTGCGCGAAATGACGTCGCACCAACGTAATCTTTTGAATGGCGGCGTGCGTTACGTCCATTCCTATTTACGGACGATTTCCGAAAAAAAAAATTAAAATTCGACGCGGGAACGACGGCCATACTTTAACATGGGCAGTCTAAATCTAAGCCATGAAATAGCAGCCGTAACTATCCGCCGGGAAAAGCCGACTAGCGACGACGTAAGAGAATGCGACGAACACGCGTACCTTCGTGGATCGCCGTAAACGGCTAATTTGCATACCCGACGTGGAAAACGACGCAAACTCCACCCAGCGGGTGCCGAAGTATTACACCTACGATCCGAAGGCGTACGAAGACGTACGCCTGTCGGATCAAAGCCTAAAGCCATCGTATCTTGGTTTGAGAATTCAAACTAAACATACGCCGCAGCAAATTTGAAAATACGACGGAGTATCAGTAGATACGCCGGCGTATTTCTACTGTGAATCTGGCCCCTTGTTTTTACCTTTTTCATCCTTTGTCGACTATTGATGACCTTAAATAGCCACTGTCAATAGGCACCCACTTCATCAATGACGGCATGGCATTTCTCAGGATGGGTATCCCAATGGTAATGATAGTGGACCGTGCCTATGTAATTCTTATTAAAGGGGCTAATATGCAGGAACGCATTTAGAAGATAAGGAAAACTATAACCGAAAGTGCCTGAACAAGGACCTTCACAGCAGAGTCACAGGTTACTGTATTAATAACAGCTGCAAATAAAATTAAATAAAAATACCTTTGAAATACATTAACATGTTAAAGTATGTATGAGATGTTAAGGGTTGGATTTACATATACATTCATGTTCAAAGGCTCTTGTATGTATTTGTGTTACTTTGCATTCGTTCTTAAAGGGGTTGTAAAGGTACAATCTGTTTTCCCTAAATATCTTTCTTTACCTTAGTGCAGTCCTCCTTCACTTACCTCATCCTTCCATTTTGCTTTTAAATGTCCTTATTTCTTCTGAGAAATCCTCACTTCCTGTTCTTCTGTCTGTAACTCCACATAGTAATGCAAGGATTTCTCCCTGGTGTGGAGTGTCGTGCTCGACCCCTCCCCTGGAATACAGGAGAGTCAGGACGCCCACTAACACACAGCTCCTTTCTCTATCTGCAACGTAGAGAGCGTCCTGATTCTCCTGTAGTCCAAGGGAGGGGGCAATCATGACACTCCACACCAGGGAGAAAGCCTTGCATTACTGTATTAGTGAAGGAGGACTGCACTAAGGTAAAGGAAGCTATTTAGGATTTTTTTTTTTTTACCTTTACAACCCCTTTAAATAGCCACTTCCTGTCAATAGGCACCCACTTCATCAATGACTGCATGGCATTTTTCAGGATGGGTATGCCAATTGTAATGAAGTGAACTATGCCTATGTAATTCTTATTAAAGGGGCTAAACTGCAGGAACGTATTTAGAAGATAAGGACTATAAAACTATAACCGAAAGTGCCTGAACAAGGACCTTCACAGCAGAGTCACAAGTTATTGTATTAATAACAGCTGCAAATAAAAAAATAAAAAAATACTTTTGAAATGCATTAACATGTTAAAGTATGTATGAGATGTTAAGGGTTGGATTTATATATACATTCATGTTCAAAAGCTTTAGTATGTATTTGTGTTACTTTGCATTTGTCCTTAACTTGTGTTACTTTGTACAGAGCCACAGGCAATGGTGGTACTACATTATTATATGTGTGCCCAGTGGCGGCTGGTGCTCAAAATTTTTTGGGGGGCGCAAACGAAAAAACAAAAACAAAAAAAAACAATTTCAGCCTCACTGTGCCCATCAAATGCAGCCACTGGGCCCATCAAATGCAGCCACTGTGCCATGCGATCAAACGCAGCCACTGTGCCATCAATTGTCACCACTGTGCCATGCCATCAAACGCAGCCACTGTGCCATCAATTGTTACCACTGTGCCATGCCATCAAACGCAGCCACTGTGCCCATCAATTGTCGCCACTGTGCCATGCCATCAAACGCAGCCACTGTGCCATCAATTGTCACCACTGTATCATGCCATCAAATGCAGCCACTGTGCCATGCCATCAAACGCAGCCACTGTGCCCATCAATTGTCTCCACTGTGCCCTTTAATTGTCGCCACTGTGCCACTGTGCCCTTTAATTGTCGCCACTGTGCCCTTTAATTGTCGCCACTGTGCCCATTGTCACCACTGTGCCAATTGATGCCACTGTCACTGTGCCCATTGTCGCCACTGTGCCAATTGATGCCACTGCCACTGTGCCCATTGTCGCCACTGTGCCCATTGTCACCACTGTCACTGTGCCAATTGTTGCCGATGTGCCCTCTAAAATGCCCCCCCCCCCCGTCCGGCACTTACCTTTCTGGGGTCGGCCATCCTCCTTCCACGTCCCTCGATGTCTTCTTCCACCCCCGATGACGCTTCAGCCAATCAGGTTACCGGTAAGCAGAACTGGTGAACCTGATTGGCTGAGACGCCTGTCAGTCTTATCCAAGGAACGCACCCCCCGTACGTCCTTTAGATAAGTATCTGGAAGCTGAATACAGCCTGAGGGCTGTGCTCAGAAAGCCTATCAGAGCCGCTGGCTCTGATAGGCACTTCCACACAGCCAACCAGTTGCCGTTATTCAGATGGCCGGCGCTCACCATCCGGCCAGACATCTGAATAGTCGGCGGCAGCGGCAACAATACATAGATTCATGCAATGCATTAATCTATGTTTTGTAATCAGTGGCGGTGCGAGAGCCAGAGGGGGCGGCGCTCCGGCGCCCTCTATGGACGTACCACCACTGTGTGTGCCTATTCATTAACATTTGAATTTTGGAAGCTGATGCCTTGTTGTTTAGTTATTTTTTAGTGTGTAATGTTTGATGTCTGAAATATAGTTTAGGTACTGCTATTAATTGTTGCACGTATTAATTTTTAATTAAATATGTTATTATTATTATTATTCGTTTTATTTAAAAGGCACAATTTTTTTGGTTGAAGATTTACAGTAGGATATACAGTTTACATAAACTAATTGTTCACAATGCAGAACATAAGAAGAAACAGTAGCTATGGACACTGCTTCTTAGAGTTTACAGTCAAATATGGAAGAAGATATGATTAAAAAACACATGTTTGATGGAAGGCTAGAAAATACAGTACACAAGGCTTTTTTCTCAGAGAAAAGGTGCAGGAACTCACCCACCCCCCTCCTAGGTCACGCCCCTACACACCTCCAGAACCTCCCCCTAGAACCACCCCTTTAGACAACAGGGAACCAGGTATAATTTGGGGGCTATACAACTACAGCTTAGTCAAGAGACAGCCATGTCCAGTCCAGCAAAGAGACAGCCACAGCCCAGTACAGCAGAGGCAGCCCAGTCCAGCAAAGAGACAGCCACAGCTCAGTACAGAAAAGAGACAGCCCAGCCCACCAAAGATACAGTACAGTTCAGCAAAAAGACCACCCACCCCAGTTCAGAAAAGAGACCACCCAGTCTAGCAAAGAGACCGCCCAGCCCAGTCCAGCAAAGAGACCCCCCAGCCCAGTCCAGCAAAGAAACTGCCCAGACCAGTCCACAGCAAAGAGACCGGCCTGCCCAGTCTACAGCAAAGAGATTAGCCAGCCCAATCTACAGCAAAGAGATTAGCCAGCCCAGTCCACAGCAAAGAGACCACCCAGCCCAGTCCACAGCAAAGAGACCACCCAATCCACAGCAAAGAGACCACCCAGCCCAGTCCACAGAAAAACAAGACCGCCCAGCCCAGTCCACAGCAAATAGACACAGCACAGATTGATTTAGCAGCATTTTGTTAACACCAGAAAACTTCAGCACAGACCATTTAAGTGAGCAGGAGGACGTCCTGGCTACCTACCCACACCATCCACAATCATATGCGCAAAAACAAGCTTTCCGGTCCGGTTGGACTGCACTGAGAGGCGTTCCTGAGTACAGATCATTCTGCCTTCAGCTCTCACAAGCTGCAGCCATTCGATCCCTCAGGGCAGATTTTATAGGCAGAAATTTTTTTTTATAGGCAGCCCTATGTGGGCTGCCCATCTTCAGTACATTGGGGGCGGGTAGTCTGCAAGTGGTTTAAAAACAGTAGCTCTTACTTACAAAGCTGCCATGCCACCACACAATGGTAGCTCAACAAAGCAAGATGCTTTGGTTTGATGAAGGTGTCATCAAATTTTAGCTCGATTCAATGGTGGCAGTCATGACCTCCAACTAGAATATTACTCCAGTGGCATCATTGCCCTTGATTATCCAGTTTGTCAGGTACATTCTACTTTTTCACAGCCTAGCTGGGCATGCCAGGGCTTCTCTCACATAAGATATTGCTGAGTCATCCAGCCTCCCTGAGTCATTCAACCCTAACCAAGATTCAACCCAGGCCTAGTTCTCAGCCAAGCCAATGTAACTACATTAACAGCTAACTATGCACAACTAGCACACTAGCTAGAGGGTGCTACATTTCCATTACCTGTAGAAAAACACTTTTTCATTTCAATTATTAATTTATTCATTCAATTCATTCAATTATTCAATGATTTAATTAT
This sequence comes from Rana temporaria, assembly GCF_905171775.1. Classification (NCBI taxonomy): domain Eukaryota; kingdom Metazoa; phylum Chordata; class Amphibia; order Anura; family Ranidae; genus Rana; species Rana temporaria. The sequence goes on along the minus strand of NC_053490.1, from coordinate 116,646,010 downwards.
TTATGCAGTGCATGCACAATAAGTATTAACCCACTGTACAAAATCTGTTAGAATCTACAAATATATAATGTATTATTTACATACTGTACTGTCCAAATTCACAAAATTCCTATTTGTATGCCTTTTGGTCATAATGCAAATGAATATTAATTTCAAATTAAAGCAGTACTAAACTCAAAAACAAAAACAAAAATAAATCTATTGCAGCTTACTAATTCTTAGAAGTGATCGCTGCAATAGTTTTCTTCCTTAGGCTTTCTTTCCTTCGTTTTCACCTGGTTTTCTATCCAGTAAGTCTGTTGGTTTTCAACAGAACAACCTGCCCTACAGATGTAACAGTTAGAATGTTGAGACAAACCATTTATACTAACAGGAGTGCTTACAATGATCAACTTTAATTTATTAATGTAAAACAATTCTGCTGTCCAAAGTGCCACCTGTGCTTCTTCATCCAGAGTGGGAGCACTCTAATTCAGGAGGTGTGTTACTGGCCACCAGATCACCTGGTGAAAACAGAGGGAAATAAACCTTAAAAAAAAGGAAACTAATGCAGCCACCACATCTAATGATTGATAAGCTGCAATAAATTCAATTTTTAGTTTGGTGTTTAATACTTCATTACATGAAATACTTTTCATGCATATATTCCTTTAACTATTTTTTATTTATTGTTTGCCAATAGACTTACCACTATTATCATTTGTACTCGGTGCCTCTAACGGCAAGTTAGGGAAAGAAAGATGTGAGATGGATGGTGACCTGAGGTGTGCCGTGGTCACGAGGTCAGTATGCCTAAAAGGGGGCATACCCGAGAGATATGTGAAATAGAAAAGGAAAAAAGGTGAACAAGAAGATAATTTAAGAAGGGAATGGGAGGGAGGGAGAACCGGAAAGCCGAGCCGACAGTGGGAGGAGGCGAGGACGCTGTTCTTAAAGGGCGAGGCCCCTCCTACAAATGTAGGCGGGCCTGCGTCCCGCCTCCTAACTTGTACTCGGTGCCTCTAACGGCAAGTTAGGGAAAGAAAGATGTGAGATGGATGGTGACCTGAGGTGTGCCGTGGTCACGAGGTCAGTATGCCTAAAAGGGGGCAAAAACAAAAGACACTAGGACAAATGTATGAGAATAGATGATTTATTTTGATTTGAACATCAATCGGCCAGATGGGCAAAAGCCAGTGACATCTCTGTGAGTGGTTCCGGAATGTACCTAGCGTAACAAGCAGACCTCCATCTACCTAACCTTTTAATGACGTGGACCGGGACCCCCTGACGTGAGGCTGATGAGGCGGCCCCGATTCTGAAGGAATGACCTGAATATGACATGGGGTTCAAACCTAAATTCCCCAAGAGGGTGCGGCAATATCTTATGAACAATGCTGAAGTGAGGGGGGCCCCATTGAATGGCAAAAGTGGACTGTCCCTGGGTACCCCTGATAACTGGGCCAAAAGTGAATCTAAGACCGAAACTGGGCAGCAACCTGACTCAACCCTGAAATACCGGATATTGGTGCCAGGCCCTGTCTGCTGTGTCTTGCAAGCTTCCAAACGTAACACAAAATGGTCAGGGAATCTAACTAATTGACTTACTACCAGAGTACGGGAGTTGGCCCCTGTACGGGTAAACTCCCCTGGCCTCAGAAAACCATAGAAGGCCAGATAAATAGCCGCCTTCAGTACCAGACTGGGTAGTAACCCAAATGGAACCCCAGACAGCATGTCTGACATGGCCCGGAAGATGTGCCCTGTGATGGGTAACCTGCTGGTAGAGGTTGGTGGGCTGCTTTTCTGAATCCCTCTGAGGATTGCTTTGACTGAGTGAGCTGCAAACAGGGACTGCCTGCCAGGATGGAGCAGAGAAATGAAATGCTGGACGCCTGCCAGATACCCCCTGATAGTATTATGGGACAACCTCAGCTGGAAGTGACAATAAGCCACGAATGACAAGAGATACTGGTTGTCAAATGGATCCGCCCTGGGATATTGTGCCAGGAAAGTCTGGAAGGTTCGCCAGGCGGTACCGTACGCCTTCCTAGTGTTATTTGCCAACGACTTGTTAATTAACCCTAATGCCCCTGCCCAGTGTAAGCTTAGTCCATCCTCAGCTGGGAGACCTGTGGGGACGGTGTGGCATAGACGTCTGCGTCCGGGACCTGCTGAAAGAAGGACAACATATCAAACCGTGATAGAGCGTCCGCAGCAGAATTCTGTACCCCGCTAATGAAATTACAGTGGATATGGAATTTGTACTGGAGTGAAATCCAAATGAGCCTGCGTATGAAGGCCATGATGTGCAGTGACCCTGACCTTCCCTTGTTGACAATCTCCGCGGTTGCCTGATTGTCCGTGTAGAATACTACTGAGTTGCCTGTCCACAAATGTCCCCATACCTGAGCCGCAGCGACTATGGGGTAAACCTCGAACAAGGCCGACGTCCGGACGAACCCGGGAATTGCCCGACATTCATCCGGCCATGGACCGGCCAGCCAATGGGTACCAAAAATGGCCGCGTATCCCTTAGTGGCTGCGGCATCCGTAACCACCCGAAATGATGACTCCGATACTGTGGGTATGAACATTGACACACCGTTCCAGTCCCGGAGGAACTGATCCCACATGTGAAGATCTGCTGAAGCTGCTGCGTCCAACCTGACCAATGAATCTGCATCAGGGGCTGCGGGGAGCAAGGCGAGCAACCGAGAGATAAACGACCTGCCCTGAGGGACAATTCTCATGGCAAAATTTAACATCCCCAGCAGTGACTGCAGATCTTTCCTGGAAGTGACTCGGGACATGGTGAAACCATGTATCCGCTCCCTAATCCTGGCCAATTTGTCTGCTGGCAACCTTGCCTGCATGGTCTGGGAATCCAGGATGATTCCCAAGAAAGTGAGAGAGGTGCCTGGGCCCTCCATTTTCTGACTTGCCAAAGGAACATTGAGAGCGGAAGACACCGCCACCAGTTTCTGGAGGTCGGAGGGCGTACGTCCTGCACTCTCAATCAGGAGGTAATCGTCTAGATAATGTAAAACCTCCTGACAACCTGCCTCATGGACGAGAATCCAATTGAACGCATCCGCGAACACATTAAAAATCCAGGGACTGCTCTTGGAGCCGAACGTCAGGTTGGTAGCGAAAAAATACATACCCTTCCACTTGATACCGTGCCATTGCCACAGGGAAGGCTGAATAGGAAGGAGCTTAAATGCATCCGCGATGTCGGCTTTGGACAACCAAGCATCCCTACCTATGCATATGATCCGCTGGATGGCCTGGTCAACTGATGCATACTTCAGAGAAAACTCCTCTGATGGAATCAAGGAGTTTAGACTGGGTACCCGCGAGCAATGAGGAGCTGACAAATCATAGATTAATCGAATTTTATTTGAAAATTTCCCCTTAACTAGGCCCAGAGGGTTGACCCTCCACTGATGAAATGGAGGGGAAGTGAAAGGCCCAATGACGAACCCCTTGTCCAGCTCTGTCTGGAGCAGCCCATCCACTGCCTCCACATCAAGGCCTGAGGACAGAAGATTCTTGCACTCGAAAGTGCCCTGAGGCAGCGTGATAAAGCCCGTGTGGAACCCCCGTACAAATCCCTCAACTAGAAACTGACAAAGGGAGGGGGAAGGGTGGGAAGCCAAACAGGACCGTAAGACGGAAATGTTGATCCGGCTTAGTCATGAGGACTTCCCCTGCTTAAGCGTACATGATGACTTGGGGTGTGCCCTGTAACAGGTGGCGCAAACATGTAGCAGGCGGCACTGGCTGTAATTACAGGAACCCTGATTAAAATTGTTGCACAGCTGTGATTTGCCCAGATACTGAATCGGCCTGCCGAGTTTGTCAAACGAGGCCGAAGTGCTAGGGGTCGGCAATAAACTAGAGGAAGCTCTGGAAGGCCCTGGCACAGCAGGGGGGCCCATGAGGGGGCACCAGTAGGCCGTGTGGGTGGAGGACTGGCACATGGAGCAAACTGGGGACCTTAGTCCTGCGAAATGCCGACAAAAAAAGCTCTGTATCTACCACACTCCAGTCGGTCATCGCCTGGTGTTGAATGAATACGGCTGCCGCTTTCGCAGAAAACGACCGGTGATAGTCGTAAAAAGCCGACCCGCCGTATTTGTAGCCCAGCTCCACTACTGCGTATAAATATAGATCCAACTCCTCCCTCCTCTGAGGACTGACTGAACAGATCACATCCCTATAGATGCTGAAAGCTAACACGAATTCAGGGACGGAGAGCTTGCGGCTAAGTCTGTGGTCCCTGGACTTAACTACCACTGAGACGTCGCCGCAAGCGTAAGATTTATTGTCCGCAACATCGTGAGCTGCGATCAAGAGGGAGGCTAAATTAACATCCTTCCTATCCAGAATGTCTTTCTTAATGTTGGCCGGCACAAAATAGGCAGGAGTGACTGAAAGGGAACCCGCGGTCTTACCTACAGTGACTGGGCCAACCACGGGGAGCACTGGGTCAGTTGATGAAGCGGGCACGACAGGAGCAGCAGGAGACAGGCAAGGAGGGCTTTCGAGGACCTCCACCCTGGCCCGTAGCTCCTGAAAACCTGTCGCTAGGACATTGAGCGAGGAGTGGATGAGCGTGAGCGACGCCCCAATTGAGCGCAAAGACACTTGTTCTGGAGCGGCACTTGAAGCCCTGGGGAATAAGAGTCTGAATAACTCCGCCTTGCGTGCGGCCGATGGGTAGGAGATACCCCTACGCTGGAGCTCCGCCACCAATCTGGGGATGGTCCAGGCCCTCATAGATGGCGTGCTTTCATGTTCAGATGCCTCCCCCTGGGAAGGAGGAACGACTGACCCCTCTTCGATGTCTCCTGCCTGGGACATGACCTAGCGCAAGGGGGATAGAATGAAAGATTTAGCCGAAACCATGCCCGCCCAGAACATGACAAGTTGTGACATAGAACTGGTAAGTGAGTGACTAACCACGAAACCCCAAGTGGATCTGGCACCTGTGTAGATAACTGCAAGTGCCGGACGTGACCAAACAAAGGACCGAGTCACCCGAGGCGTACGGGCAATTAAAAACGAACACTCAGGCCCTAGATACCTGAAAACGTGTCAGGTAAAGTATAGGAAGCGAAATGTGGAATGAAATGACGTGAGTGAAATGAATAAGCAGAATGCCATGTGTGTCCGATACCTGCAGTGACCATCCCATCCCAACTATGCCCCCAGCGTGATGAGCCACCAACCGGTGGAACAGGACGTCGTGAGACCCCAACGCCATGTGGACCGCCAAATCCACTAGCCGGGAGGACCAACCCAGTGAAGGTGACCTAGTGTGACCTGGAAGCCATCTGAACTAGCCCTCCCCCAGCCGAGACTAACCCACATGAAGCCGAGAAGCGTGGATGGTGAAGCCTAACCCAGAGGACGACCTCCGGAGTGATAACGAAGGCCAGGCCTAGCGGTGACCCTAGTGCCATTGTTGCCGGCGGCCGGCGTTCCCACCACCCCCCCAACCCAAAATAACCTCCCCGGCTGGAACACCACAGAAGCAAAGGTCGTAAAAAGTGCGCTAAAAGCCACCCTAAGTATGAGATCCATGACTCGTTGCCACCTGCGTGACCCAATCAAATGTGGAAAGTAAGACAACACTTACTGCACTTGCTAGACAAAACCTGACAGTTTCACGAACGCACACCCACTGCCACCAGCTCCTATGAATAAAACCAACATTTAAAACCTGCGACCTGCACAAAAGATAACAAGACCCCAAATGTAAAATAAAATGCAAATACCCCGATCGAGGGTACTGAGAGGAGTCGCAGGCTCACTTAAAACTGGACCAAAAACACTGCAACCAGCTCCTACGAAAGAAACAACATTGAAAAGACCTGTGACCCGCAAGAACGATAGCGTGACTTCAAATGTAATAAAATGCAAGTACCCAGATTGCGGGTACTAAGTGAAATTGCTGGCTCACTTAATACTGGGCACAACACTGCAACCAGCTCCTGCGAAAGAAAAATGACTTTGCAATGACAAGCAACCTGCAAGAAAGATAACATGACCCCAAATATAAAATAAAAAGCAAGTACCCAAACGTGGGTACGGAGAGGGTATCGCTGGCTCACTTAATACTGGACAAAATACTGCAATCAGCTCCTATGAAAGAAAACAACATTGAAAAAACCCTGCGACCTGCACGAAAGATAACATGACCCCAAATGCAAAATAAAAGCACGTACCCAGATCGCGGGTGCTGAGAAAAAACGCTGACTCACTTAAAGCTGGACAAAACTGCCATCCAGCTCCTGCGAACGAAAAAATGACATTGTGATGACATGCGACCTGCAAGAAAGATAACATGACCCCCAAGTGCAATATAAAATGCAAGTACCCAGATTGCGGGTACCGAGAGGACACGCTGGCTCACTTAACTGGACAAAAATCCTGCAAACAGCTCCTGTGAAAGAAACCGATATGAAATGACATGCGACCTGTAAGAAAGATAACGTGACCCTAAAAGTAACATAAAACCTGCAGTTACATAGGTGAAAAAAAAAAAAAAAAGAAAAACGAGTGTAAATCGTCCCTGGACATGACTATATGTGTATAGTGTAATGTCAACGTTCTGCTGGCCGCAGGGCGGTGCTCCCACAGAGATGTCTGCGCCATCCCTGCTGATACCACCGACCTGGGCCCTGATCGTGCCAATGACGGAAGCAAGCCCAATGTAGCCGCCGAGATGGTATCTGTACCCCCTGCAGCCACAACTGAACATGAGGCAACTGATGACATGAGCGCAACCAACTCCCCCAAACAAGGACACCCCCACTGGACAGATCCTTAGTCAATAAGGAAACCATTTTTTTTTTTTTTTTAAAGTGTGCACAGGCTGCAGTGAATTTATTTGAAATATATAAATGTTCCCTTCATGTAGGAAGGATATACATATATATATATATATATGATTATATATATATATATATGTCTTCCATGAAAAACCCCCAAGAGTAAATGTTTAGGCCGCCCAACGTGAC